>NC_060277.1:79777765-79889021 GCF_021613505.1 Equus quagga | reverse complement strand
GCCACCACCACTACCACCACTATTAATACCACCAGCACTACCACAACTACTACCACTGTTGCTGCCGCTGCTACTGCTGCTCCCGAAGACTTGCTGGGTGCTGGGCTCACAGGAGTTTACTTATATTATCTCGTTTAACTCTCACAACAACCCTTGAAGTCGGAGGTATTATTATCTCTATTTTACAGATAAGATAACTAAGTCTTGGAGAGTCCCAGGAGTTGTCTTGCTAGTAAGAGGGGAGTCAGGATATGAATCCAAATTGCCTGACATCAGAGCCCATGCACTTAACCACCCTGCTACGTGGCCTTACAGTGGGAGGGGCTGACATCAGCTTTCGAGTCAGGGAGACCTGGCTCAGACATCCCCCCTTGCTGGGTAACTGGACGAGTTAGTCTCATCTGTAAAATGTGATTTCCACTTGCGTGTATAGGGTTCTTTTGAGGATTAAATGAGAGACTGCATATGAAACATGGGACAGAGAAGCTGCACATAACCCGCCCGACTCCCAGGGAGCCTAACAGACCTTCTATCCTGCGACTCTCCTCCCCCAGCCAACAACGGGTCCTCTGCAAACGTTTGTGGGGTGGCTCACTCTCTCCTCAGGCCGTGCAAACCACTTGTTACTCATTCGTTCATTTACTCATTTCTCACGCAATTATTGAGCACCCACTGAATGCCAGCTTAGTGCTTGGGCCCTGGGGGATGAGACAGTGGGGAAAGCAGCTAGGGGCTCTACCCTTGCAGAGTGTGCCCTGGTGGAATTTTCTGCGTGCAGACTCCAGGGTATGCAAAGAACAGCGTGGACGGGCAAGGCACGTAGCATCTAGTGAGTTTGGAAAGAGGTAAAACAAGGACGTCAATGACCAGGCACAATGAAGATTCAGATAAAGGTCTTAAGAGACTGGGGAATGGAGAGCTGAAGGGGAGAGAATGCTCATCAAAGGAAAGAGAAATTCCATTGGGTGGATGGATCAGGCCAAGCTCGTTTATGTCCCTGTGAAGGGAAAGGAAATGGCCAGAGGTAGCAGCCTGGAGGTGTGGGGGCTGGTAATGTTAGTAACGCAATTCAGCAATAAGCAGGGCTTGAAGCTCAGCTGGGCAAGTTTTTTAACCTCTTAAACCTCAGTTTTATCTTCTGTGAAATGGAAGAAAAACCAATAGTATCTACCATAGCATTAAGTCACTTAATACAAGAGGAGCTCCCCAACTGCGTGTCTATGGTAAGCACTCAATTATATTAGTTATCAGCTTTCTTTTATGAGAAGGGCTAAGACAGTGCCGAGAACATGCTAACTACTCAGGATGCAGCTCTTACGCTTCCTTTTGTCCAGGGCCTGCCACAACCCCAGCTACCATACCCCTAACCTATAAGTCAAGTGGGTGTTTCATGAGTTTATGAATTTTTATGAGGTTCTATTTTTACAATTTCATGTAATGCTCCAGTGCCATTGGACACGTCAGCTCCCGACCTTTCAGTCGGCGAGGCACTTCCCATAAGCAGAGCCATGAGAGCACACTGGTTTTCTCCTTGGCTGGGAGGTTGTTTGGTGCTCTCCCTCCCTCCTCCCCCATTTGAATAGTGATGTCATATTCCAACATCCTCTCACCTCTACTGAAAAAGACCTACCCATAACTCCCTCCTGGGTGCTCAGCCATCCCCCAGAGGGGAAATTGTGGTTTCAGCAAGGTGCAGGCATCATGAAACCGAGAGCGAACTGGCAGGGCCGAGAAGTTACTCAAAGGTAGGAGAGAGACAAAAACACCCACGTGTGTTTATTAAGCTCGAGTCAGGTTTTTTTTAAATTTTTAAGGCCTGCTGTTAAGACATCGGTATAACATTTAAGGAAATAGAAATAGAATAGAATAGAAATAGAATAAAGCACCCACCCGTTTTTCCCCCCAAATGCTACCCAACTATTTTCCTCTGTGACCGCTTTCAGTTTTCACACATATTTTTATGAAGTTATAATCATACTGTAGGTTTAATTCAGAGTCCTTCTCTTTCCTTTAGTGTTATTTCTGGAAGGCCTTTTCTACGTTGCTGCATCGTCTTCACGCTTATCATGGAAACTATTGCATCATGGCTCATTCCTGAGACTCGCTCCTCCAGGGTCTCGGTCCCAAGCAATCCCAGGGTTGAGTGGAATAGTCACAAAGCCTTCCATTCAAGCCTTGGTTCTGCCATTTGCTACCATGTGACCTTGATTCACTTGCTGCCTTGTACTCTGAGCCTCAGTTTCCACATCTGTGACAGAGCTGCTGTGAGGCTTAGAAGCATGTCAAGACCTGTCAGAGAATTTCTTCAACAAATGGCAGCTGTTAATAGAGATGTGCTGTTGTTTACCTTATAGTTGGGTAGTTCTAAATAACCCCACACTTGTTCTAAATAAGCGCACCACATCTTTCACAAATTTTCTTCTCCTTTTGACTTCTCTTTCTGGGAACAGTCCCAGGAATGGGATTATTTAGCCCAAGGGCGTAGATATTTTTGTGTGTTTTGATATGCAATGCCAGTTTGCCTTATAGAAAGCTGATACCAATTCACCTGGTTGTTGGCAACGTAACCTGTATTTGATCCAAAGCTAGCAGCCAAAGAAGGTGTGGGGACTGGTGACGTTAGTAATGCAATTCAGCAATAAGCAGGTTCTGTAGGAACCGAGATGCAGCCCTTAGTGGAATTTTGATGTTGGAAGCCAGGAATTTGTAAGACAGTGTGGAAGTAACAGAAATTAGCCTGAGCATAGTTACAGACCAACTAAAGGCAGATAGATACTCACTATCTGGGTGTTTGTTAAAGCATGTGATCCAGTAGGGCTCAAGTATTTGATATTAAAACATGACTCTTACTAAATTTGTTTCTGGTTTAAAGCCTAAAACAGGGGCCAGCCCCTTGGCTGAGTGATTAAGTTCATGCACTCCGCTTTGGCAGTCCAGGGTTTCGGAGGTTCGGTTCCTGGCCGCGGACCTAGCACCACTCATCAAGCCATGCTGAGGCGGCGTCCCACATGGGAGAAACGGAAAGACCGACAACTAGAATATATAACTATGTACTAGGGTTTGGGAAGAAGAAGAAGAAAAAAGCCTAAAACAGTCTTTCTGCTTAAGTCTTTCATTTGTGGCTAACTTTCTTCCTCTGAACACTGCATCTCTAGTTCTTTTCTTGGACAGTTTCTTAAACTGTTGAAAACAAGTTGCTCTACTCATCTATTCTTGATTTTTATAATACCCTGAAGCTACTGCTTTGCTGGTTTTCATATTCCACTTAGCCAAACAGTAAAGCTCAGTTCACAAGCGCTGTTCTCCCATTTAAAGGGTGTGGAGAGGAGTGCTATGATATTTTCGTTTACACTTTGTGGTTTATACCATCCATCTTCAGTGTGGCGGAGAGAGCACTGAGCTGAGGATTGCTTGATCTGGGTTCAGGGGCGGGTTCTCTCAGTACCTCACAGTGTAATTTGGGGCACATCACTTCCCCTCCCCCACATTCTGATGCCCTCCTCCATGGAGACTCCTGCTGCGGAGTCCATGTTACTGGTGACTGACGGGAATATAGCCCTTGGGCCAGAGTCTCCTTAAATTATTTTTTCATTTTTAAGTGTTATGATTATCTGATTTCCCAAGTTCAAGGGTATGGTTTCCTTGGCTCTGCCCTGCCCATCATCCACCTCTACCGTTCTACAGCCCCAGTGGGAACTCCTGCAGGAGTCCACACCTTTGAGTTGAAGATGTTGAGCTAGATAATATTGAAGGTTTCCATCTAACTCTTATTTCCAAAAAAGATTCAGTGAATGTTGGAACTGATCCAGGAAAAACACTTGGGCATTGAAAAGTATTTAAACAATTGGGCATCGAAAAGTACCATATTTCTTAACAAGGGTTGGAGAGGATGTGGAGAAACAGGTACCCTCACACATTGCTGGTGGGAATGTAAAGTGGTGCAGCCACTATGGAAAACAAGTATGGAGATTCCTCAAAAAGTTAAAAATAGAAATACCATATGATCTGGCTATTCCACTTGTGGGTATTTATCCAAAGAAGATGAAAACACTAATTCAAAAAGATATATGCACCCTTATATTCACTGCAGCATTATTCACCATAGCCAAGACTTGAAAACAACCTAACTGCCCATCAACAGATGAATGGATAAAGAAGATGTGCTATATATGGACAATGGAATACTACTCAGCCATAAAAAGATTAAATCTTGTCATTTGTGATAACAAGGATGGACTTTGAGGGTAGTATGTTAAGCAAAATAAGTCAGACGGAGAAAGTCGAATACAGTATGATTTCACTCATAAATGGAAGATAAAAACAACAACAGCAAACAAACACATAGATACGAGAATAGATTGGTGGTTACCAGAGGGGAAGGGGTGAAGGGGCAAGGGTGAAAAGGGTAAAAGGGCACATTTATATGCTGACGAATGGAAACTAGACTTTTGGTGTTGAACACAACGTAGTCTATATAGAAGTTGAAATATAAAGACGTATACCTGAAACTTACATAATGTTATAAACCAACGTTACCTCAATAAAAAATGAATTTAAAGCTCAAAAAAATATATAATTTCAAGTTAACCAGAAAAAAAAGAAAGAAAACCACAATATTTCTTCTCTTAAGCTTGATGATGATAATTGGAAACAAACTGTGTCCATCAGTAGAGGATAGCTAAGTAAATTGTAGCACATTCACAACATGAAATGTTTTCGTGGCCATTAAAAATGTGAGAGTTTGAAATAGCAAGGAAAAAGACAATGTTCAGTGATAAAATCAAGTATGATGTCAAGTAAGTAATGAAATAATGGCTGTGTATAGAAAAAAACTGGAAGGAAATGTCCAAATTATCTATAATGCTTTTCTCTGGGTATTCAGGTTTTGGATAATTTTATTTTTTCAACTTTTCTATATTTTACTAAATTTTATATAATTTATTTCTATTTTTTTATAATCAGAAAAAAATTTTTACTCTGGCTTTATAAAATTTTTGAAGCTGCTTTAATCTAACCAGAAATTAAATTGCCCAAGTTTAAAATTTTCTACTATTAGAAGGCAAGGAAAGAACAGTCAATTAGGACAGGAAAATAAATATGCGAATGAGAAAAATGGGCAAAATTTCCCCATTTTGACAAAAATAAAACTACTCAGCATGATATATGAAAGAGTTTTGAATTTGAGTCGGAGAATATGGGTTCAAATCCCAGTAGAATTCTGGCTGAATGGCCGTGGGCATAGTTAATTAATATCTCTAACCCTCAGTTTCATCATTTATAAAACGTCCCTCTCAGGATTGTTGTAAGATCAAATGAGACAATGTCTGTGGAACTCTTCTGTAAATTGTTAACTGTTATATGGAAGGTTAATAACTGAGGATAAAAAGGAAAGGAGCCCTCTTTCCTTTCCTTTGTAAAGAAAATAGCAGTGCTTTTCAAACCGAGGGTCCTGACCCATTAATAGGTCATAAAATCAATTTGTTGGTTCATGAACAGAATTTGTTTTTTTAAAAAAGAATATAATGGAAAATGCCAGAGTGTGTTGCAGAGTAACGTCATTTTTTGTGAAATATACATACCAGGTTATGATGTAAAACATGTTTCTTCCTGCCCTGAGGACCTAAGATGACTGGATAGATAGAGAGTCTGTCTTCTGCTTTCAGGTCAATACCCATGGGGAAACCAGCGCATGAGACACAACAGAATGGGCGTCTGGGGCTTCTGAGTCAGTTTCAGGAGGTGAGGGGAAGTTAAAGGGGGGGATGGTTTATCTACCGCATGGTATTATAATATTTACATTTGTATCATGCTCTGCCACTTTTAAATGTCTTAGCGTGTGGGATCCATCCTTCCTTCTTTCCAAAAAAATATTTATTAGGCACCCAGTGTTATGGACTGAATTATGTCCTCTGCCTAAATCTGTATGTTGAAGCCTTAACCCCCAATAGGACTGTATTTGGAGATAGGGCCTTTAAAGAGGTAATTAAGGCTAAATGAGGTCATAAGAATGGGGTCCTAATCCAATACCACTGGTGTCCTTATAAGAAGAGGAAAAGACACCACGGGTACGTTTACACAGAGAAAAGGCCTTGTGAAGACAGGGAGAAGGCGGCCATCAACAAGCCAAGGAGAGGCCTCAGGAGAAACTAAAGCTGCTGACACCTTGATCCTGGTCTTCCAGCCTCTGGAACTGTGAGAAAATGAATTTCTGTTGCTTAAGCCACTCCATCTGTGATATTTTGTTACAGAGGCCCTAGCAAACTATAGTATACCTCCTACGTGCCAGGTGTGGTCCTAGGTCCTGCGGGATCCAGAAAAGAAGAGATCAGGTCCCTGTCTTCCTGGAGACAGATATACAGATAACCACATAAATGCAATACGTTAACTGCAATAGAATGCTAAGTGCAGCTCAAGGTCCAGCGGGCTCAGAGGCAGCTGTCTCTAAGTCTTCCCCAGGGAGTCAGGGGCAGCGTCCCAGAGGAGGAAATTCTAGAGGCTGTAAGGATAAACCTCATTCCTATTTTCTGACGCTGTTAATACCAGGTCTTAGATCAAAGCACAAGTCCCTGATCTGGATACCTGCATTTCTGATCTCTGATTCCTAATACATACCCTCTAAGTGCTGCTGTAGATGTATCTGTGACACTACACAGGAGCTGCAATGGTTTTAAAGAGACATGTGGAGGAGACCACCAAGAGGCTCTAATGGAGGGACACTCAGGGCTAATGTAGCTTGTTGACCAGCTTGTTGAACGTGGGGAAGGCACAGAAGTGGGAGAGACTGAGCTCACAGAGACGTGGATCTGACTTCTGCACAGAGAATTAATTCTTGTCCTCTCCATGCACAGTCCTCTGTAAGCCGTTGGAGATTTTTCTTCGTGAGTGATATAGCCCCCCTTGGAAGATCTGAGCTTTAGATGGCAAAGCCTGGGCTCTCTCCCAAAATCCTACTCCAAATCTTTATTCTCTATGTGAAGGGTCTGCCAGCTCTTTCTGTAAAGAGCAAGATGGTAAATAGTGCTGGCCTCGAGCACCATCTAGTCTGGCCAACTACTGGACTCTCCCATTGTGGTGCAAGAACGGCCACAGTTAATATGTAAACAAATGAATGTGGCTGTATACCAACCACATTATATTTGTGGACACTGAAATTTGAATTTCGTATAATTTTCACATCTTGAAATGTTATTTTTCTTTTGTGCATTTTTTTTAACCATTCAAAAATGTACAAACCATTCTCAACTCACGGGATATACAAAACTGTGGGCTGTAGTTTGCCCGCCCCTGACTTTCATGGCTGCATACATTTTTCATGAAGTTGGTGCTTTTTTCCAGGGAATCCAGGGAATTCTAATAGCATCAAAGAGAAAGTTAAGGAAGATGAGTTTGCTTTACAGCTTTTGAGCTTTCATAAATCAGTTCTGAAGTTCCCTATGACAATATGCCAAGGGGATTTTAATAAAAGAATTCATCTCTGTATTTGAATAAAAGCATTTAAAATATCCTAGGGGTATTTGCATGGTGACTTGGGGGCATCCCTTCCCCTCGTCGGGCCTTGGTTTTCGCATTTGTAAATGGGTGGGTTGATTTAGGTAACTGCTCAGTCCCTCCCTCTCTGAAATTATCCGTGTCTCTGAGAGTGGCCCCCGCCCCATGCTAGTGTCCAGGGTTGCTACAGCACTGCTGCCCTCTGCCTCTGACTGTGAATTGGAGCCTGTAGACTTTGTGGCGCTCCGCTCAGTCTCGCTGATCTGCCTTGTTAATCTTGAGGAAAGAAAGGATTAAATATACAGAATTGGAGAGCTGGGCCCTTCGCATCTTTCTTGACAACCAAATTTGGGTAGCCCCTTCAAGGAACTTCCTTCCTCATCTTTGTTCTCTTTCCCAGCCCATTTCAAAGAGCCATTGGGAGAACTCACTGTCAGATTTGGTGTGTCCCTTCTGCAGGGGAGCAGTACAGGCTCTGGGTACCCACGCAGCTCTGGGCTGGCCCAGGGGACCCCATCTCAGTTTCTCTTGCAGGAAGTGACTACAGTCTGAGGGCTCCAACATTGTTTATAGGCCACATTCATTACCAGTGAAAGAAAAATGCCCAGGGCAACGTAATTAAATGTAGATGAGATTATTACTGGAAAAAGTTCTTGTTTTTATTTCTTTCTTCTTTAAGAAAAAACCCAACAGGCTCAGGGAATCAGAGTAGCATAGTGAAGGGGCTCTAACTCTAGAACAACACCAGCCAAGGGTGTGAAAACTAATAGGCAGATGGCCAGCCCCTATCACCACAATTTCCCTGTCTTCCCAACACTGTATTAAGAATTCAGGCATTTGTAGCCTTTCTAGCACAGTTTCTCCGAGCAGGTGGGCTCAGAGGAACCAGAGAGGCCGAAGTCTGTGCCAATGTAATCTGATTAAATAACTTGGTCCAGCTATGGTCCCAACGCTGCAGCAGCATTTGGGGTGCATGAGAGGATGGGATTTCTGGGCTCATGAATGGGCCTGACTGAAGTAGGCTGCCTTGGTACAATTTTGCTTGAAGACTCAGAAAAAAAATATTGTTGGCATTAGTCGCTAGAGAAGGAAGTGACTGACCTGCAAGATAATACATTAAAGCTCATTTTCTGTAGTTAACCCAGGGAAATAGTTGGTTCTTCTTTTTCCCATGCACCTTGAATCTTATAGACAGACAGGTCTTCACCATGACCACACTGTATTTCTTGTCTGTATTATCCTGTAGCCTCTGAGCTCTGAGCTTTGAGTCTCAACTTTTTTAAAGTCTTTCTTAACCTTTTTTGTTCTTTTTCCAATTCATCCCTTCCAACCTCCATCGCCTGTGTACGTAGCACGGTATCTGCTTCTGTTAGACCTTTGCTAGTCAAAGTGTGGCCCATGGACCAGCAGTGCCCATATCACCTGCGAACTTGCTAGAAATGCAGAACCTCAGGCCCACTCCAGACCTCTTCAATCAGGATCTGCTTTTAAAAAGCTCCCTGGGTGATTTGTGGCCCATTAAAGTCTGAGAAGTCCTGAATTAGAGAACGGGTGTTTGCTGAGAGTATAATGACATCATAAAGAAATTTGTGGAGGTGTCTGATTAATAAGACAGAGTGAATGACATGGGCTTTCTGCTACAAATACACAAAAAATCTGGATTAACTAGGACAACAAACTTTTTTTTTTCAAATACATTGTTGAGTTTGTAAGAAAAATAAAGAGAGGGATCCAAGGCTAGAGAAGTAAGTAAGTGCTGAGACCATGATGGCTGATGGGTCTCAGATTCAGAGAGAGGCTTTCGGTGCCGAAGGCTAAGTTTTCACTAGTCAATGAAGGCATAGATGAGAACCGAGGACAGGGAGGGGTGAGGAAGTGGGTGGATTCTAAGGATGAGCCTGTACAGGAAGAGGAACTGGAAAACTGCCCATCAGCCTAGGGAATTTACACGGAGCCTTAACACCCACCTGGGACTCTGGGTGGAAGAACAGACAACCATGAGAAATTGTAAACCAAAACCTAGGGCCCAGAAGAGGTATATGTGAAAACGCACAAAAGACAATCCCTGCTGAAGAGGAGCCCATGATAGAAAGTTACAAACTCTACTAGGAATGAAGCGCCATGAGGGAGAGTCAATGGAGAAAATAAGCATTAGTGTCCACAAAACTGCAGATACTACAACATTCTGAAAGAGGTGATCAAATATGTGTGTTTAAAATATTTAAAGAGGCAAAAGGTCAAGAATGGGACACTAAAAAAGAATAAGTAAATCTGAAAAAGTGGAATTTTTAAAAATGAAAAACAGAGTCATTGAAACCTAAGACTCAATGGATTGGCTACACAGTAGAATAACCACAAATGAAGAGAGGATTAGTGATATGGAATATGGATATAGGGAAGTCACCCAAAATGAAACACAGACAAGTAAAGAGAGAGATGTCATGGAAGGAGGTTAGGAGACATGCAAGATAGAATGGGACGGTCCAACATATTTTTAATAGAGATTGTAAAAGAGAGTCTACAAAATATGTAGAAAAGGCAATATTTAAAGAGATCCTGGCTTTTAAAATTGAAAAAAGACATGAGTCCTCGGGTTAAACGTATCTATTGAGTCTCATGCAGGATAAATAAAAACAACTATACACTTAGATACGTCAGCATAATGAAGCTGCAAAAATAATACAGACCAAAACAAAACAAAGCAAAACACAAAAACCCAAAAACATTGAAAGCTACCAGAGATAAATAAAAACACATTTCCTATGCAGAAATGTTAGTTAGACTGAAATGACACCTCTCATAAGCAACCAAAGGTGCCAGAACAGAGTAGAAATAGTCTTCAAAGTACAAAGGAAGAATAACCATCAATGTAGAAATTTATACCCAGTATTGTTCAAGAGAGATGGCAAAATAGTGATATTTTCAGGCAAAGACGGAGGGTTCATCTGCCACAAACCCTCACTGAAAGGAATACTAAAGGATGCATTTGAAGAAGCAGAGACTTGAGCCCAAATGGGAGAAGTGGTATTGCAAGAAACAATATGTACAAAAACAAAACAAAACATTTTTAAAAAGTATATATGTAAGTATATTGCTTTGTCTAAACAATCACTGGATATAAAATTTTTTTAAAAAGTAATTTTTGTGGGTTTAAAAATAAAATGAGAGGCCAGCTGGTAGTGCAGTGGCTAAGTTCGAACGTTCTGCTTTGGCGGCCCTGGGTTCGCCAGTTCGGATCCCAGGTGTGGACCTATGCACTGCTTGTCAAGCCATGCTGTGGCAGGCGTCCCATATATAAAGTAGAGGAAGATGGGCACGGATGTTAGCTCAGGGCCAGTCTTTCTCAAAAAAAGAAAGAAAGAAAGAAACTAAAGTACTAAGACATAATAGGAATTTGGATAGAACAAGTAAAAGTGTTCTAAGGTTTTTATATTTGGATGGAAGAGGTTAGAGACATTAATCTTATAGTCATTAAGACAAGAATTTATGTTAAAATTTTAAGGATTCCCACTAAAAGAATGGAAATAAAATGTAAAACTTCAAAACCAAAGAAAAATAAATAAAATACAGTCAATTTGGTAGAATGCAAAAAAAGAAAAAAAAAGATAAAAAGAAAACAAACAAAATGGTAGAAATAAATTCACAAATATCAGTAATCACAGACTCTAAGTGGATGAAACAAAATTTCAGAACACATACTTGATGCCAGGCACTGTGCTATGCCCTGGGGATACCAAAATAGATAAACTACAGCTTCTGTCTTCGTGAAGCTCACAGTCTAGTGGTGAGGAGGGGATTGGGACAAACAAAGCAATAATAACAACAGATGAAGTGTTATAATAAAGGGGAACATAGAGTGCTATGGGGCTAAAAGGAGGGACACCTCACAGCCTGTGGGGAGAGGATTGGGGAAGGCTTTCTGAAGATAGTGACCTTTCAGCTGCATCCTGAAGCATAAGCAAGAAGGCAAAGGTGGTAGGAAGGGTGTACTAAGCAAAGGCAACAGCGTGTGCAAAGGCACAGAAGTGTGAGAGAACATGGCATGTTCTGGTCCAATCTTCTTTTGTTATGCATGAAGAACTGGAAGCCCAGAAAAGTTAAGGTACTGTCCCAAGGTCACCCAGCTGATTATTTGCAAAACCAGGATTTGTACCCAAGACTCTCATCTCCTTTTACATCCCCCTTTCTACTGTACCACGGTGCCTTAGGTTTGTAGCAGGAGGTTGGGTAACCGCTTGCTGTTGAGACGAGACCCTAGCTGACTTTGAAAATGAGCTGCATCTGGGTGTGGGGCCTGACTCTGTCTCTGGCTTATCCCGGACTGGAGCAGAGCCAGGAACTTGGCAGTTTCCAGGGCTGAGCAGCCCAGCTCACCCCAAGGAAGCCATGGCACCGATGCCCAGTTTAATCATTAATTCCAAGTTCACAGGGCTGGAGCTGGAATGCACAGGACCTGGGGAGCAGCCTGGGTCTCCAGGGAGCTAAGCAAAAGATGGCTCTTGAGATGAGAAGGGACCAAAGGTTAGAATGGGGTCCTTTGTCCCTGACTGGATCTATACTATGGGCTCCGAACTAAGGGCTCTTGCTGTTCCTCTCAATTTTGATGGAGTTCACCCATCATCTAGTTAGCTTGATTTCAGGATCCCTTTTCAGTGTTCACAGTATATTGTACTTTCCTCTGCCGCAGTCCTTACGCTGCATGCTAAGTCTTTACTCAACCATCTAATCCATTCGACTGCGACTTCATGGAGGGCAGGACCCAGTCTTCCATCCCAGCATCCTCATCACCAGGCACCGTCTGGCATGTGGTAGGTGCTCCTTAAATGTGTGCTGACTGGTTGAATAAAAGAGACCCTAACTCTGCCTAAAGGTGTTCCAAAGCGCATCTTTTTTTTTTTTTTTTTAAATTAAAAGAAATGGAGAGTGATTTTGCTGAAAAAGCTCATCAGAGGTTCACAAACATCTCTTGAGATACTCTGTGGTATCTTAAAATATCACAGAGCCAAGATGAGGTCCACTGGTCTAAAAGAGATGCAATGTTCTTAAGGAGTTGAGTCTTCTCCCCTTTATCCCTTGGTGTTTGGATGACTGTAGCGCATATTTAATGTTGCTTTGGCATTCTTGGGAGAGGGGTGCTATTCGAGCAGGAGGCGACATTTTATTGAGGAAACGAAAGCCCTGTGGAGGGCAAATTCCACCAGCATAATAAGGATAACTGCTTCTTATAATTTCTGAATGCTGCAGCCTGCAGTTGGAAAGACTGTGCTAGCAGTAGCATTTCCAAGCCCTGAGAATGCAACTTGAAAGGGACTTCTGGATTCCACAGAAGAATACTTCTTCTGGAAGGTGAGGTGCAGGTGGGGGTAAAATTTCTGTGTCTTTCCAGTGAACCTGATTTTCCTGATCTGTAAGTAGAGGCAGTCATCTCTTTTTCACAAGGCACTTGTCAGGATTAAACGGGATGATGGCATAAAGTCCTTGGTACCTAGAAGACGCTGAATCACAGTGCAAGTATCTTCTCTCTCTCTCTGAAGTAAGAATCCCGAACCTATATAGAACCAGGGATGTGGAAATAAATTCTGCTCTTAGAGGCCACGCGAGCAGTGTCCAGCGATTCAGCAGCCCAGTCTGGAACGGAAAGGATCACTCTGTGAACTCCTGGCTTAAAGTGTAAACATTTGCCTATAGTGTTGCTATAACCAGCACCAGAGGATGCTGGGAGAAGAAACTTCCTTTGCAGGAACAGTCGCTCTCCTGGAAAAGCCAGCTTGCCTGGTTGGAGTTGAGCCAGAAAGGCTGACTCTTACCCTAGCAAATTCTCTATCACTCCAAGGTCCTGGATACTCTGGGAAAAGTGGCCAATGTCAGGGTGCCGCCTGCTGTACCAGCCTCTGGGTTCTTGTTCATTTGCTGGTTGGTGGCATAGAATCCAACCATTTGCATTCACCTCTTTCCACCACCTGCACGTTCTCAGAGTTCTGTAAATTCTTTAAAATTCTAGCACTCGGTGTTTGTTACATCAGGAGATAAGTTAGTTCAGGAAAGACCCTGGGCTTCGACTCCTCCAGCTTCCCGTCTGCCCTCAGTCCCACTCTGATCTAGAGCAAATCACCTTTGCGAGGAACTGGAAGACACTGCATTGCTAGGATCACCTGATTTCTTTCCCCTTCGCCTTTCCAGTTCTCTCCCCTGCCCCAGAGAACTGAGATGAAATGGGAAGTAAATTGCCAAGGGAGAGCCTCTCCTGGGGCAAATTTCCTGTCTTTGCTTCTGGGCACGGAGACCCCGCGTAGGGAGCCGGTTGCAGAGCACTCTCCCAGAACCAGCTCTGGGCTGACAGGTGCAGGCAGCATCCAGTCTTCCATGGGGGGAGGGGAGAGAGGAGGGGTTTAAAAAGAGGAGGAGGAGGAAGAAAGACTGTAGGAGACCCCAAGGGCTGCCCCTATTCCTCCACCCCGCCCCAACCCGAAACTGTCAGTCTCCACTAAGTCTCAGACAGAGACAGATTGAGAGTGTGAGAGAGAGAGGAGAAGTGGGGGTGGGGAGAAAGAGACGGAGGGGGGAAATCAAAGAAAATTGCAAAAGTCAATGGCCTGGAACAAGAGGCAGCCTCAGCAACTGAGTGTGACTTTGATTCCCCTATCATAACCCTGAATTAAAAATTCAGGCAATTATCTGCATGGCTTCCTTCTGATTAGAACGAGCCGGAGCCTCATTAATGCATCAGCACAGAGGAAAGCCATTAGGTTCTGTGAAATGGAATGTTTCTCTGAGAACAGGTTCCGCTTGAAGTAGAATACCCAGCAAAAAGAAATTTCACACATTTTTGAGCTCAGAGTCACAGGACGGCAGCCCGCTTCAGGGCTGCAGACCCCGCCACAGTCGTCCCCTCTCCGCCAGCTCTGGGTGAAAGCCACCTTTGTTTCTCAGCCTCTCTCTGGCACCTCCATCCCCAGAGTTGTGTGGAGGGCAGGTGGGGGAGTTGAGCGGCCAGAGGGGACTTCCTGGCTGCTCCCTTTGCTTGGTCCTAAGACACTGAGTTGGCCTGGATGCCGGGTCTCAAAGTCCTTGAGCCATGAGGAGCGCCGGAACTTTCTGGGAATTCACTGCCCTCCTTTTCTAGAAGAACTAGAAGCAAGCTTGTCAGGACAGTGAAGGTCGGAGATGCCAGAAAAATCAAAGTATCTGCATGTCCCCAAGAGTCTTGATACTTTCCTGATCTGTGTGGCGACTTGGGCATCCCAAAGTGGCCCACGCAGGATCTGGTGAAGCTGAGCCAGCCTCGGGGGCTTGTTGCTTAGGAGAGGGTGACGGGTTGGAGGTAAGGAGGGCACCCTTTATTCATCCCTTATTCTGTAAGTTCAGAGCTTTTAGAAATGCAGATCTCCTGTCCAGGCCCTAAGTGGGTGAACATGCCTACAATACCTGGCATTCGGAATCCCTCATGCATCCCGCTTTGGGGTTTCCAGGGTGCAGCTATCTTCTTCAAATGGCTGTGTATCGCTTCCAGGGGAGCTCAAGAGCAGTTTTCCAAACAATTACCCTTGCGGCCCTAATAAGTTCATCTCTTGGGAGAATTGGGCTGGACTCAGAAGTATCATCTAGATTTTCTTCAAGCCAGTGGGTGGGACTTGGGATCCCCGTTTCTGACAACTCAACAGCCTTCTAACACAGGGATTCTGGGGACACCAAACATTTATCCTTGGGCTAAATCATGTAAATAAGCTCTTTAGGAGAAAAGCCAATGTTACATGACAAGAACTGAAAAAGAAATGTTTTTGTAAAAAGAGAACTAGTTACAGTCAATAGGATGCCAACCAGGAAAACGTTATCCTTCAAACTGTTTGAGTAAGCCACGTTCTCCTCCTGGCACACCTGTTAACTATTCAGTGTTAAGAAGCAGGGCCAAGTGTCTGTGCAAAGCTGCAAACACAGCCAGACGGTCATGGGATAATGGAGTCAACGTATAGCTGATATAATTTGTGCCAACAGCGCCCCCTACTGTACATCGGCAAAACTAGGCAACCAGTGGAAATTCAGGTTTTCAAAATGTTTTCAAGTCACATCCCACGTTGGAAGGGTACATTCCTGGTCACCAGGGAGTTTTTATGAAGCATGTTTTCAATACTGCAGACGGTTTTATGGGTGAAGGCTCCTAGAGTTTACCTCACCCTCCAACACAAACAAGATGCTTGGTGATTCAACCATGTTCTTTGTGGGTTCTGAGTATCTCGTCTTTCTAACACTTTGCTCTCACTGCACCAACACTCAACAAAGTCAAACACAGTTGAGAATTACTTGTGACCACAGATGACCCCGTGTAAAGGGCTGACCTAAAAGCACCCAGTCTTGGGGGGTTGGGGGATGGAGGTTATCTTTCTGGGCTCAGCAGCTGGTATGACAGTGAAAGGATCTGGCCAAAGGTCAGGAATGTAGGCCTTCGAGTGAGGAAGCCACTCCACCAGCTCCACAGCAGAGGCCTCTTTTGCCATTGGAAATGATTGAACCTCACCCTTAGTACCATCCGCTGTAGTTCTCAAAATTTTAAACATAGACTCTCTTCCCAGTCAGATCATTCCTTTCTTCCCAAGATAACTCAGTTCCTACTTTTGTAACTTGTTATTCATTCCACAATTTATTTTTTTACTGAGGAAGATTGGCCCTGAGTTAACATCTGTTGCCAATCTTCCTCTTTTTGCTTGAGGAAGATTTGCCCTGAGCTAACATCTGTGCCAGTCTTCCTCTATTTTGTATGCGAGTCATGGCACACAGCATGAACGCCAGTGAGAGGTGTCGGTCCGCACCCGGGAGCTGAACCCAGGCCGCTGAAGCTGAGTGCACCAAACTTAACCACTAGGCCACAGGGCTGGCCCCCAACACTTTTTTTTTTTTTTTTAACAACGATTACATGCTAGACATTTTTCTAGGAGCAGCAGCCATCTCACTGAACAGGAAACAGAAGAAGTCTCTGCTTTCACGGAGCACACATTCTCTTTGGGGATACAGATGATTATAGAAAGACAAATGAGTGTGTCAGCACTGTACGTGCTGTGAATAAACAAAGCTGGGTGAGGGAGCCAAGGAGGCTACTTATCCAGGTGCTCTCTCTGAAAAGCACACTGGAAAACCTTGTGCTCCACTCTGGCAGTCTATCTTCTTTTTCCCCTTCAAAACCGGAGTTGCCTCTTCCATAAAACCTCCCTAATTCACTTTCCCCTCCATGGATGTGCCCTTCAGCTCATCTCTGCTCAAGCTTCTTCATTCTTGGAAAGACATATGGTCACACCTTTGATTTCAGTCCCCTGGAGAACACGGGTCCTGTCTTCTGTCTCTTTGGTTTGCTACCAGAGCAGCGGGGTGCGGGAGGTGGGGAGGAAACCAGCATTTCTACTCTGTGCTAGAAACATTAACACATGAGTTCTTCTAGTCCTCAGAACTCCTGCAGACTCTGTCCTATTGTCCCCATTTTATAAACAGTGGAAGTGAGGCTGAATTTCTCTGCGGGCACACACCTGCCCAGTGGTAGAACTGGGATTTGAACCCTGATCTGTTCAGCAGCGTCGTCTGTACTCTTCCCACTCCAGAGCATAGAGTGAGTGTTCGTGAAGTGTTGTCAGTGAGTAATGAGGACCGGGAAGGGATGAATCTGTTTCTCATGCAAAAGAAGTGATTAAACTCCCTCCTCCTGTCTGCTGGATTATAAATCCTTCCTTAGCTGCTAACTGGGTGACCACTTCCCCTTCCTGCGCCTCATAACCCTACTCTGTAAACTGAGGTTGGACCAGTCGATCTCCCAGGTCTTTTCCAGCTCTGACATTCTAAGGAATATAATCTTCTGTAAGGGATGGGGGAGGGTGGAGTGCGGGGAAAAGTCAGCTGACATCACCGCATCAAATCTGATTTTTTATTAAGAGACAGAAAACAGAACACAACAGTTGGTTCACTCAATTAAAACTCAACATGTCCTGAATACCTGCTATTTGCCAGACCCCGGTGTGTGCTGAGGATACAGAAATAAACTTTTAAAACATTGTCCTCACTCTGTAATTCGTAAAGGAAGAGACAAATATGACGAGAAATTATTACAATAATAATAGTGGCTAACATTTTACATGGCAGTCACTCTTTGCCGGAAACTGTTCTGATGAACTCATTTTAATCTTCCCAACCTTCTGTAAGGTAGATGCTATTATTATTCCTACTTTACAAGTGAGTAAACCGAGGCACAAAGAGGTATGTACGTCAAAGCGGTGTTGAGAACATGAATAATGCATGAAGTGTTTGTTTACAGGGCCTGAGATGTAGGAATAGTGAGAGGCAGATGTTGGAAGGGAGGTAATATTACACAATGTTAACTGGTGGTTTTGTTCCCCTGATATTTCTGTTACTGCTTGCCTGACCCCTGTGCCATTTAGGATTAGCCACACACATCTAGTTGGAGGGAAGGGATTTTCTGTAAAGAGCAGAGAAGGCTTTAGGGTTTTGAAACTCAAAATCCGTGCCTGTGAAATAACTCAGGACCTAGAACAAACGGGGTGAGTTGGAGCCAGTTTTCCTGCCCCCAGGGAAGGGGAGAGTGGGAGGGGGAAAGAGGTGTGCATACCCCTCCCCCTCAAGAAATGGAGCACTAGACCGTGCCCCCCATTTGAGCTAGACATCCAGTGAGTTCCGGGGATCAGACCGCAGAGCAGGAACGGCCGGTGTGCGTGTGAGATGCGCCAACATGGCCCCGCCCAGCAGCTCCCCGGGCACTGACACAGTGAGAGAGCAACGTACCCTGCCTCGCCTTTGAGAGCAGTTGCAAGCACAAGAGTTCTTAGCCCTGCCAAGTTTCCCTCCGGCCAGCACTGTGCACACAGCAGAATGAATGTCTGTTTTCCTAGAAGTGTGGAAGTAAAAAGAAGGTCATTTGCCCTGACGAGTCTTCTAGAATGGGAAGAAGGAAAAATGCTGCCTGGGGGGAAATGATGCCCCAGGACCAGAATGGGGAGGGGATGTCCCATGGCTGTAGCAAACAGGCAGTGGGGTCTAGAGGCCAGATAGAAGCTCTGGAGTGCAGGGGCCGAGTCTGCTCTGTTCCCGGCTCCATCCTGTGGGCCTGGGTCAGGTAAGAGGTGATCCATCAATATTTATTAAATGAATGACCCTGGGTGAGCTGCCTCTGGAATCAGGCTCTTCGTTGGGTTTCAAACCTCACCTCTGCCTTGTGGTAGCTATGTAATCCTTGGGTAAGTCTCTTCCTTGCTCCGAGCCTCACGTGTCAAATGAGGATAAAAAGAGTGTAGATCGGTACTGATCTGAGATAAAAAGCGAGAATGGACATAAAGCTCTTCGCGTCTGGCACAGCACAAGTGTTTGATAAGTATTTCCCTCAGTATTAGTAATGCCACTGTCCCCACCCTTGCCCTGCACCTTAGCACTACGTTAAACTCCCCCCCACCCCCACCCCCCGAGAGCTTACACACAATCTTGAAGAAAAGATGAGGACTCCAGGACTGGCTAGATCAAGTCCCCTCCCTGACCCCCCCAATGCAATAGAGACTTCTAACAGAAATCAAGCTAAGCACTTAAAAAAGAAAAGTTACTTTTCTTGCCCAATGGATTTTTTAGGTTGGTGTTCATACTCAGGAAGAGCGCAAACCTGTGAAAATTGGGCATCCCCTGGAGACACTTGCTAGCAGTTGAAATCAAACAGCCTTCTCCCTTGTAGGCAGGTGTACTCACAGACAACTTACCTCTCACCTTACTCGACCTTCCAGAAAAGCACAGTCCTCTGGTTGAGTTACCATTTGCAAGTGCTGCTAATAGAACTCAACTTCAAGGCACAGAGGACAAATCTCAGAAACCGAACTCTGTCCTTTCCTCTTCCTTCCACTTCCTCCTCCCCAGAGAGCTCTGGGTTTTCCTGAGGAAATTCAGTAAGAAGGTTTTATTTCTTGTTAAGATATGCTCTCCTAAAGGTGAGTAGTAAATATTATCATTAATTTTTTTATTTAAAAAAACCATCTGGATTTATCTGGCATCCCACTTATCTAAATGCCAATAGGTGACCACCTGTCCTATTTACCCAGGATTGTCCCCATTTTATTACTGCAAGCCCCATATGGCAGTAAAACCCTCCATCCCAGACAAATGAAAATGCCCGAAATGTCCTGGACAAACCCTAAATGCCAATGACAAATCAAGTAGACTTGTCAGCCCAAGGGAGTGTTTGGAGGGGTTTTTTTTTTTGAAGGGCAAGGAAACGTACTCATTTGAAAACAGGAGAACTCACCTCCTGGGTGGAGAAACAACACTGATTCTCTTTGGGGCATTTTCTGTTCTTCTTGGCGCTGGCAAGCCTAGCCCTGAAGACCCTGCAGAGGGAGAGGCAGCCCCCCTCCGAAACACCTGATTTGAAAATGAGGAAATGAGGGGGGCAGAGAGAAGACTGTTTCCAATAGGGCCACTGGACAAACCCTTGTCTTGGCATCCTTCCCATAATCCCTCACTTTTGGTCAGGCTCTGGGCCCCCCAACAAATCCCAGCCAGTGCAGAGGGCAGTTTCCTTGTCTCCGAGTCACCCTCAAGTCTGTCTGCCTGTGCAGAGCCCTGAAGTTTGTCCCCCACAGAGGAACAGCCCAGGCATGGAAGTTTGCCTCAGGACACAGAGTGGCTTCCCGAAGCCTCTCCGAGCATCCCTCTCCCTCAAACCAAGTGTCTTTTGTTGTGTTTATGGTGTGCTCAAACCTCACGGAATTGGTCCACTGCATGCTGATCGAGTTTCTGGTGACAGAGAATGTGGCACAGCCTGTTTCTGCACCTCGTGGTGAACGTGAGGGCCCATCAGGACTGTGGACATTTGGCCTTGAGGTTGGTCTCCTGAGGCTGCAGTGCTCCCTCCACAGGTCATCGTCTCTCATGAGACTGCAGTCAAGATGTTGGCTGGGCTGTGGTCTTCTGAAGGCTTGACTGGGGCCAGAGGGTCTGCCTTCAAGATGGCTCATCACATGGCTGTTGGCAGGAGGCCTCAGTTCCTCACCCCGAGGACCTCTCCATGGGGCTGCTAGAGTGTCTTCCTGACATGATAGTTGTCTTCCCTGAAATGAGGGATCCAAAGGAGAGAGAGGCCAGAGGGAAGCCACGTGCCTTTTAAGACCCAATTACCCACCATCATTTCCTCCATATTCCATCTGTTAGAAGAAAGTCACTAAGTCCAGCCTGCACTTCAGGAGAGGGGAATTGGGAGGGAAGAGTATCAAGAGATTTGTGGACGTATTTTAAAACCACAGTTTCCCAAAACATTAAGCGGCTGGACCATGGATGAATTTCCACAAAGGTTGGTTCTGGTAGTGACATAGTAGAAAAACTATGGGCTTTGAGTCAAATCTGAGTTTGAAACCAGGTTTGCTCCTTTTCAGTTTGTGGAATCTGGGGCAAAACGATCATCTCTAAACCTTAGTTTCTTCATCTGCAAAATGAAGACAACAAGAGTAATTCTTTCAGAGTTATTGTAATAATTGGGTGAGATGACGGTCCCAGGGCTAGATCTAAATTGTATATGGCCTGATGCTTTTAAAATTTGACAGGGCCCTCTTTAAGAAAAAAGAATGCAAAATTACAATTTTAAGCTAGGTACAAAATGAGCATTTATTTAGAATTAGAAATAAAAAATAACACATTTTAAAAGCTGACAAATACCACACATATCACAAAATCCAAAAAAATGACGTTTAAAAAATTAACTACTTAACATAACTCTTTAAAATGCCTTCTTTCCTATATCTTGATTGCATACCTTTTAGTCACTCCTCAACATGACAAAGATTTTGTAATATTTTCCGTAGTCAGAAGAGAAAGATAATTCAGTCTTTCCTTAGCATGGTTGATTGAAATTTGGTTTTTGTTATTACGAGCTTATTATTCAGCTTCACAACTCACTGTTCATAATGTCAGGTACTTTTTAAGGGTTGTTGTCAAATCTGGAAAACCTCTATCAGGTTTCTTTTATATATGAGCTCAGGGCATTTCAAGTGCACTCATTACCCAGGGCCGTTGGAGGGGTCTGCATAAGGGAGGGGCTCGAAGCTTCAGCGTCCCTGTAAACATTCCCCTGGAAACAGGTATGTGTGTAGCAAGGAGTCTGGCATGTACCAGGTGCTCAGGAACTGGGAGATGCAGGTAGACAACCTCATCTTCCTGCTCCATGCCCCCGGCAAAATCAAGGAATTCTCATCCTTGATTTCATCTTCCTCCCTCTCCAGTAGCCCCTCCAGGGCCCCTCGGAAGGCAGGGACAAAAACACACTTCTTGTTATGATGGAGCGGAAAGAACACTGGACTCAGAATGAAAAGACCTGGGTTTTGAGTCCTAGCTTTGTCACCTGTCAGCTGTGTGACCTTGGCAAATTACCCCTCCTCTCTTTGTTTTAGTTTCCTCATCTCTGAGATGGGCATAGCTATGCCAGCCTCGTGGGTTGCTGTAGAGATTAACAGAATGAAGTAAGTAAAAGGACTTGGTAAATTGCAAAGCAATTTTACTAACATAAAGTGTTTTTATTTTGGTGCCTGGAAGTTACTGAGAAATAAGTCTGGACGCCATCCAATGTCTATGAGCATCTTAAGTTGTTTGTTCTCTGTGGCCTAAAGGAATTGGAAATTCAAATTGGACTTTAATCAAATTTGGCATAAAGACCAGGACAGCAAAATCATCCAGTCTTTCCACAAAAAGATATTGAGTTCCAGCTATTGCTGTAATTTGTGCTAGAGCTGGGGATTCAAAGATAGACAAGACACAGTCCTGGTCCTTCAGGTATGTAGGGCTGGTAGATGGAACCCCAGACCAACATCTGGAGGGTGGGTTCGGCTCCTAAGCCTGCTAAGTTTACACCCTTGGCCCCCCTGTGCCTCAGTGTCTCCTTCTGCCAAGGGGCATGGCTAACTGCCAGGGAGGGGTGTGTCTACCAATGAGCGAAAGCCTGCAGATCTTGGAGAATACTTGGACGAGTGCGTGCAGAGCCATCGGAGTGTTGCGTGGAGTCCGTCTGAGACTGGCTGTTCTCCTTGGGGAATTTTCAGGAAGCTTTGAAGTGCCGCCAGGACAAGGGAGGCTGCCCCATCCTGGAGGTGCGCTCACTTGTAATTTACTCCTCCACGTGGGCTCTGGAGCTCCAGGCCCATAAATACATCACCCACTCAGCCCCACCCCATGGAAAAGAAGACTGACAGGAAGGGGGCTGGAGGGGAGGAATCACTAAATTAAGAAGGTCCCTGGGAGGGATTGACCTACAGACACGACTGAGTCCCCCGAGTTTCTCTCCTTAAAGCATAAATATTTCCAACTACGATCACAGACTCCCTCATCATAAAATCAATGAAACCACAACGGAAAATGACCTCCCGCTTGACCGCACCAGAGATATCTCAAATGCAGTCGTTTCCCCTCCCTCAGAAGCAACGGTGCTGGGCCTCAGGATTTGAATTCCAGGCACCCCTGCTGGGAATTTGAGGCTAAGGGGAAATCAGGTGGGTTGAGCGCCTGCCTGTCTTGTTTTACCTGCTAAATTTTGTGATGGCTTTTGGGCAGCCCCTGCTAGAGCATGAGACTTTTTCCTGCAGTCAGACCTGGGTTCTTGCTCCAGCTCCTCTAATTACTGGCTGGGTGTCTTTGGGCAAAGTAGCATCTTTCCATCCCAGTTTCCTCATCCAGTCAAAGGAGGATGATAATGCAAGGTCCCCCTGTCCTACAGGGAGGTGACAAGATCAAGAGATCTGTGTGCAAATGCTTTGTACACCAAAAAGCTCTTGATAAATAACAGGTTTTATTATTAAAAGATAAAAGTACCGATCCTGCTAATGTACCCGTTAGAACTCCTTACACTGTGATGGAGAACCTGACTCAAACTGGTTTACACAACACGAAGGTATTTTGACTTATGTGATTGAAAAGGGCTGATTCAGGTGAGAACTAGATTCAAAAATGTCACCAAGGGTCAGCTCCTCCACAGTGACTGCAAGTCTCACATCTTAACAAGATGCCATCCAGAGGAAGGGAGGTCCTCTTTCCAGTAACTTCTGTTGAAGAGATGGAGAGAGAGGAGTGAGGAACTCTTCTTTTTCCAGACTAGGACATGTATCAAATTTCACTGGCTCTCTTTACAAGGTCAGGGGAGAAGATATGCTGATTGGTTGAAGAGAATCAAGGCAGTTCCTTAGATCTGGGGGCAGGATCAAGATGCCAATCAAACCACACTTAGAGGAGTTACTTTATCAGAAGAAAAGTGAACTGCTGAGCTGCAGAAACAACATCTATCCGGTGCAGCCCACCCTCTTTAACAGCCCAATATCCACATGAACCGATATCCCCGTAAATACACCTTCAAAGATACCCACTCTCTACATAAACACAGTCAAACTCTTTTCCCAAAAGAGACAAGCCACAGTTTCATCCAGTCTGGTTCTCTGGGTGTCGCACAGTCCTCATATATGGAGCTACTAAGGTCCTGTGTGGTCCAGTTGGACTAAATGGTAAATTTAATCACCACTGATGCACTCATTAAATAGTAAAGGAGAGAGAACGGGGTGAGTGCAGTAAAAACTCTCATTTGGAAAATGAAAGAACAGGAAACAACTCTCAGTGGTCACCAGTCCATAGCCTGTGTCATATTCTACCAGAAATAACGTGGATGTCCTGCCCTGGCAGCCAGTGGACGTCTTCCCCACCTCTGCCCTCTGGAAGGCTCCCCTTTGCCCTCTGTGGCCCCGGCTTCTTTCTTTGGAAAAATCCAGTGGATTGTCCTTCCTGAACCATGTGACATGCGAACTGAGGAGGATGCCTCTTCTGGGGACTGCACTATTTTAGCAGCTCTCTTTCTTCCTGCTGATGTGAGTTTAGGGGCCTGGAAATTGTTATCACAGACCACTGTGGGCCAGGTTTCAGGTTTCTTCGGCAAAATGATGCCCTTAAAAAGTTAATGGGATTCTGGGTTACTTGCTTCTGGCTAACGCCGTGGATAGTAACGAGAGTCAGAGACCTCACCATGCCAGTCTTTGGAACTCGAACCTGCCTGGGAATAGCTATGGTCTAGCAATAGGCTGGGTGCTCTGGCCGTCACTTCAGCCCTCAGTTAATGCTTCTACCTTGGCCTCTACTTGAGAATAATCTAAAGCAACAGGCTACAAAACTACTCCTTCCTCACGATAACAACAAAAATATCAGGAGTCACATTTACAGATTTCTTGCTATAGGGCAGGCTCTGCTCCAAAGGCCTTATGTGTATGAACTCGCTTCATCCTCACAGCAACCCTATGAGGCAGAAACTGTTATCCTCCCTCTTTTGCAAAAACCAGCCATGAGCAGTAAAGAACTTGCAGGGATTCAAATCCAGGCAGCCTGGCTTCAGGGTCGTGGTGGAGCTCTAACCACTGTCCGATGCCGCCTCTTCCCAAGGGGAGTGTTGACTTCTTTGTTCAAGATGTAACAGGAGAGGCTTGGGAAGGGTCTCTCCCAGGCCTTAATCTTATTTCCTGCTTCGTTCCCATGTTCCCACCTTTCTTCTGCTAACTCTGGTTTGAGGGTAGAGAGTTGATCTTTCCTTGGACTCCCAGACAGCACGCCATCGGAAAAAGGCAACTCTTAGCCAATCTGTATTTTCTTCCCTCTCTTACTTTTGAGTGGGCCAGATTCAGTTTAACCTTATCTCTTTCTTGGAAGACTTTGCTGAAGAAGTTATCAGCACACTCCAAAATTTGAAATTTTCTTACAGTATCCTTTAACGCTAAAGCCTCAGGGAGAACACAGTCTGAATCTCAAGGCTTAGTGGCCACAGGTGAACCAGCTGTTTACTCGAATGTAAAAAAGAATTATTAAATTCTCCTATCAATTCTTTGCCTTCACCCAAAGGTCTCTGCTTAGCCTTGCAACATCCCACGTCTGGATTAGACTCTGTATCAGTTAGGAATCCCTTGGTTGCAACTCAAACTAACTTAAGCAGAAAAGAAATGTATCGGAAAGCTACTGGGGCTCACAGAATTGACGGGAGACTGGGGATCACGGTTGGGAAACCTCAACAGTGGTCCCACTGGAGGAGATACTTGGTCACTGCTGGCCTGGCTGGGATGGTGCTGCAGCTAATCCTGGCTTACCTGCTCTCTGCTCAAGATTGCAGTCCCAGGGAAGGAACCAAGGAAGGCTTGGTCAGGCTTGAGTCACCTGCCCACCTCGTGGCTAGGAGTAGGTAGGACCCACCCGATTATGCTTTTTGCAGAGGAGATAATTTCAGTAAAGGAAACCAGGGTGCTGTTATGGAGAAGTTGATGCAGAGTCGTTCAAATCCAACAAACTCGCCTTCCACCTGGCAACACTGCCCATATGGCTCTGTAGTTGTTATTCTAATTCACTCATGGCAGTTGGACCAAAATGAGACCAAGCTGGACAGAGGTGTAAGGAAATCAAACAGCAGTTAGGGGAATGTCAGACCATGAGTATTCCTAACCCACACTTGTCCTTTGATGTCATCTTCAGGGAGAAAATTCTACGCTGGATCTGATTTAAGTGGTAAGACTTAGGCTCTTAGAGGGTTAAAATGTAACAAAACAGAATTTTGCTTTAACTGATGTTAGTTTTGTTTGTTTATCAGCTGTTTGTATCTAAGGGGCAAATACAAATGCATTTAGCTGTCGGCGTACGACTGTTCTCAGAAGCTGGTGATTCACTCCCTTACGCATTCGCTCATTAACAAATCACTTAATGAATATTTATCGAGCAGTTTCTTAGTCCTGGGCACTGTCTAGGAGCTAAGGAGATACCAACATGGATGACATATCTCGGTCCTCAGAGGCTTCATATCCACGTGGTGACAGAAATATAAGAAACACTTTGGTCACTTGGAAGGAAAGGTTCAATGTGAGGGCTCTGAAGTCAGACACAGAAAAGTGCAGTGTTGGGTTTAAATCCTGGCCTTGTGACCTTGGGCGAGTTATTAAGCTCTCCAAACCTCAGTTTTCTCATCTCTGTAATGGGGATAATAATAGTTCTTAGTTCACAGGGTTGTTATTCTTCTCAAGTTGATTAATAGCTTCAGGGTAATCCAATCAAAATCCCAGCATGTTCTTTTTTTTTTACTTTTTATGAAGATTATGATAGTTTACAACCTTGTGAAATTTCAGTTGTACATTATTGTCTGTCAGTCGTGTTGTAGGTGCACCACTTCACCCTTTGTGCCCACCCTCACCCCCCCTTTCCCCTGGTAGCCACTAGTCTGTTCTCTTTGTCCATGTGTTTAACTTCCACCTATGAGTGGAGTCATACAGAGTTCGTCTTTCTCTATCTGGCTTATTTCACTTAACATAATACCCTCAAGGACCATCCATGTTGTTGTGAATGGGACGATTTTATCCTTTTTTATGGCTGAGTAGTATTCCATTGTATATATACATATACCATGTCTTCTTCATCCAATCATCGGTTGATGGGCACTTGGGTTGCTTCCACGTCTTGGCTATTGTAAATAATCAGCATGTTCTTTTTTTTAATGGAAGTTGATAAGCAGAGTCTTAAATATATATGGAAATATATAAATATATTAAATATATATGGAAATATAAATATATATATATGAGCCTAAAATATATATGGAAATACAAAGGGCCAAGAACAGCCAAAGCAATCTCGAAGAACAGAGCAGGAAGGACCACACTACCATATAACACGCCTTATTGTAAAGTTACAGTAACTCAGACAGTGTGTTATTTTGGCCCAATGATAGACAAATAGACTGACAGAATAGTCTAGAAATAGACTGAAATGGATAGGTCACTTAATTTATTAATTTATGATAAAGATAATATTGCAGAGCAGTGGGGAAAGGATTTTTTTGGTAACAATGTTTGTTCTTTTGTGTCTTAGTTATTTCACTTAGCATAATGTCTTCAAAGTTCATCCATGTTGTAGCATGTAATGTGTCAGAATTTCATTCCTTTCTTAAGACTGAATAAGAGTCCATTGTACGTGTACACCATTTTTTATTTATCCATTTGGGTTGTTTCCACCTTTTGGTTATTGTGAATAATGCTGATTTAAACTCTGGTGTACAAATATCTGTTCAAGGGGCCGGCCCCATAGCTGAATGGTTAAGTTCTCGCACTCCGCTGCGGTGGCCCAGGGTTTCGCTAGTTCGAATCCTGGGTGCGGACAGGGCAACTCTCGTCAGGCCACATTGAGACAGCATCCCACATGCCACAACTAGAAGGACCCACAACTAGAATATACAACTATGTACTGGGGGGATTTGGGGAGATAAAGCAGAAAAAAAAAAAAAGATTGGCAACAGTTGTTAGTTCAGGTGCCAATCTTATAAAAAAAATCTGTTCAAGTTTCTGCTTTCAATTCTTTTGAGTAAACACTCAGAAGGAGAATTGCTGTATCATATGCTAATTCCACGTTTAATTTCTTCTTGAGGAACTGCCTTCCATTTTCCACATTTTACATTGCCATCAGTATAGCACAAAGTTTCCAATTTCTCCGTAGCCTTGCCCACGCTTATTTTCTAGCTTTTTGTTTGTTTCTTTTTTGTTTTTGATAACGGCCATCCTAGTGGGTGTGACCCAGTTTTTAAAATTTACTTTTTGTACTGCTAAATGAGTGTTTCACTTTGGCTCATCATAGTCACTGGTCATTATTGATGCTATGAAATTTAACATTTAATATTTAATGGGTTCTTGTCATATAATAGGCACTGAACTGAGTTCTTTAATTCTTCATCTTATTTAATCCCCTTTATCTTATGTAAACAATAATTTTTTTGGGAAACTTTTAATTGAAATATAACATACATACAGGAAAGTGTACAGATTGATGAATTTTCACAAAGTGAATACACCTAAGTACCAATAGAAAACAATGATAACTAATATCTTGACTTTAAACCTGTAGATTAGTTTTGCCTGTTTTTGAATGCTATATAAATGGAGTCATAGGATATAAAATCTTTTGTGGGGGCCAACCCGGTGGTGTAGTGTTTAAGTTTGCATGCTCCACTTCGGCGACTGGGGTTTGCGGGTTCCCATCCCAGGCTTGAACCTACACACGACTCAACAAGCCACACTGTGGTGGTGTCCCACAAACAAAAAATAGAGGACAATTGGCACAGATGTTAGCTCAGGCACAATCTTCCTCAATCGAAAAGAGGAAGATTGGTAACAGATGTTATCTCAGGGCCAATCTTCCTTACCAAAATCCCCCCCATCTTTTGTGTATTGCTTATTTTACTAAGTATATGTTTATGAGGTTCATTAATGTTTTCACATGCAACGATAGTTCATTTATTCTCATTGCTAAATAGTATTCCATTTTATGACTATACCATAATTTACTTACCCATTCTACTGTTGAGGAATATTTTGGTAGTTTCCTATTTTAGCCCATTACTAGTAGTTCTGCTGTGAGCATTCTTTTGGTAAACATCTTTTGATGAACATGTGTACACAACTCTGTTGGGTGTTTACCCAGGACTGGAATTGCTGTCATAGGATATTCATATGCTTAGCTTTAATGGCTACTTTCAAAGGGGCTGATAAATACACACACTCACCACACAATATGAGTCCTAGAAGCTCCAAATACATGCCCACGTTTGGTATTGTTTCTCTTTCATATTAGCCATTTTGGTGAATGCTCTGGTCTGACTGTTTATGTCCTCCCAAAGTTCATATGTTGAAACCTAATCCCCAATAAGATGGTATTTAGAGGTGAGGTGTTTAGGAGGTAATTCGGTCATGAGGGAGGAGCCCTCATGAATGGGATTAGTGCCCTCATAAAAGAGACCTGGGAGAGCTCCCGCACCCCTTCTTATCATGTGAGGACACAGCTAGAAGGCACAGTCTATGAACCACAAAGTGGGTCTTCACCAGCCACCAAATCTGTACCCAGACTGTGGGATTTCCAGCCTCCAGGACTGGGAGAAATAAATTTCTGTTGTTTATAAGCCCGCCAGTCTACAGTGTTTTGCTATAGCAGCCCAAATGAACTAAGACAGTAAATGAGTACTGGTGTTGCATTGTGCTTTCCATTTGCATTTATCTGATGAATAGTGAAATGAGCACTATTTTCAAAGGCTTATTGGCCACTTGGATATCTTCTTTTGTATAGTGTCTGTTCAAGCCTTTCGCTCATTTTTCTACTGGGTTGTCTTCCTCTTTTCTTTTTAAATGTGAGAGTTCTTTATATATTCTAAAAATGAGTCCTTTGTGAATGATATATTGCAAATATCTTTTCTCACTTGGCTTTTCACTCTCTTAACAGTGTCTTCCGATGAACAGAAGTTTTAAATTTTAATATGGCCCAATTTGTACTTTTATTTTAATGATTAAAACTTTTTGTGTCCCGTTTAAGTATCTGCCATCCTCCAAGATCATGAAGACATTTTAAGTTTTATTCTTGAGTATTTATTAGTTTTTCTCTTACATTTAGGTTTATAAGCCATCTGAGTAAATTTTTATGTATTATATGAGGTAGGGATTTGAGGTTCTTCTTTTTCTGTTTTTTTTTTTTTTTTAACTGAGGAAGATTTGCCCTGAGCTAACATCTGTGCCAATCTTCCTCTCTTTGTATGTGAGCCGTGGCGACAGCATGGCCACTGACAGACGAGTGATGCATGTCTGCGCCCGGGAAACAAACCCGGGCTGCCAAAGTGGAGCACACTGAACGCAACCACTAGGCCACCGAGGTTGGCCCTTGAGATTCATTTTTTTTTTCTGTATGGATAACCAACTGGAAATGAATAAGATCGTGAATTTGGCCTAGTCCAAACACTAACTCTTTTCTGAAATATTCCCACGGAATCTTAGTTAGAATTAACTAATTATTTAAATTAATTTGATAAATATTTTTTGCACATTGAGCATTTGCTAATTTAGCTTGGTTGGTAGGAAAGGCTTCTCTGAGAGCTGACATTTGAGCTCAGGCCTGATTAACGCAGTGCCGCCAGCCACATGTGGAGCTGGGGAAGAAAATTCCAGGAGGAGGAAACAAGTAGGTAGATAAAAGTTTGATATGCTCAAGGAACAAGAAGAAGGCCAGTATGGCTGAAGTACAACGCTCAAGAGGATGGGAAACACGCAATAATTCCTTCGAATGTGCGATCAAAGGAAAGAACCAGACTGGTGTCCCCAGGAGACAAGGAGCAACGCCCACGAGGTTCTGAGCCAAGTTTGTCAACCCAGAATTCTCTCTATCAAGAGTGAGGGCAGAATAAAGACATTTCAGGCTTACTGGAAATCAGAAATTTTACCTATAAAGCAACTTTTCTTAGGATTTTACAAGGCAACCTCCTACAACGTGAGGACATGAAGGGGGGATAGGAGCCCACCCAGGAAGACAGTGACGTGAAGCCACGCGGCGGCCGCAGAGCATTGTCCCTGGCCAGCAGCCTCAGCCTGCAGCAGGTTTGGAAGATGTTTCTGAGTGTTTTTAGCTTCTGCTTGCACTCCGTCCAATCCGCTTTCCCCTATGTTGCTTGAGTAAACTTGGTAACGTTTTAGATGACCTTCCCCCTCAGTTTAAAATCCTTCGAGGCTCCTCATACGTTTCAGAATAAAATCCGACTTTCAGTGTGGTGTAAAAGGCCCTCTGTTATTCACCCCTGGCCCTCTCTCACCCCTCTGGATGGCCACTCACACCTTCGGCTCCAATCACTGATCTTTTCACAGACTTCTTAAAGCTGTTTGCCACGTCGGAGCCTTTGTATCTGCTGCTCTCTCTGAAGGAAACCCTTCTTCCCCTGGGAGATTCTTCCTTGCTTTCCAAACCTCCTTATCTCTCGAAAGACTTCCCTGACCACCTTGTGCTGCCCACCACTGGTGCAAGTCCCCGTGGTCGTACCCCATAATTTCTCTGTAAATCACCCCAACTACCAATCTGTCTCTCCTTAATCTTTATCTATCTGTTCTCCTCACTAGGTTGTAATCTCCTTGAGCGTAAGGACTGCATTCTCATCCCTCTAGAAGTTTCTATCATGGCTTCTCTGTGGTCAGGCTCTTAGGTCAAAATCTCGCTGCATCACTTGCTATGTTATCTTGGGAACTCTGAGTCTCAGTTTCCTCCCTTGTAAAAAGATGTGGTATTTTCATCTGCAGCACCTGGCACATAGAAGGTGTTCAGCAAGGTGTGTGGAATGAATCCATGCTGAGGGGCAGATGCCCAGGCAACAATCTCTCAGCGGGAGAGTAAGGATGAGTCATTTCAGTCAGTCTTGATTCCTCCCCTCCCCTCCCGAGGAGGACTGCTCAACTTCCCCTCTAGGGCTGGTATGCCTTAAGGGTTATGAGGAAAATGCAAAAAATACAGGCTCTTTTCCTTTTCGTGTTTATCCATGCGGTGACGTAAGGAATTCAGGATCTCTCAGAGAGCAAAAATTTCCAAAACACATCATTGTCTGACAGTTCCTATGAGGCTGCCTAAACACGGTTTTACTTTAGGACCCAAGCTTTCCTGGCTGTGAATGCATCAGTTAGGAACTGCTGGGAGGACGCAAAAGGATCATGTACCCATTTTGCGGAAGGAAAACCTCACGATCTTCTCTAAACGCCTCAGAGAACAAGACCTCACATAACTTGTCAGCAACTCACCAAGAAGAGGTCCCAGCCCCCCCTCCCCCAGTGTCCCCTCTCCAGCAGCTGAATGAATATTCTCTTTTTGTTCCTGTGGTGGAGGCAGCATCTCCATGGGGCTTCTCTACTTTGAATGAGTTTCTAGAAGCAAAAAAGAGAGTTGGCCCTTCTCAATGTGTTCACAAGAGTCAGAGCAGAGTCAAGCAGAGCGGATTGTGAACTGGGCCATGAAGGTTCATAGCAGCGTTATGCATAATAGCCCCAAAGTGGAAACAACCCCAATGTCCATCAACTGATGAATGGATAAATAAAAAGTAGTATATCCATATAGAGGACTACTATTCAGCAGGAAAAGGGATGAAGTACGGATACACACTACACCATGGATGAACCTTGAGGACATTCTGCTAAGTGAAAGAAGCCAGACACAAAAGACCACTTATTACATGATTCCAGATTAAAAAAAAAAAAAAAGAGCTAGAAGGAATAGGGTAAGGCCACATTCAAGCCATTGTCAAAGAAAGCAAGAGTTTGCTGGAGTGTTCCAGAACTTTGCTTGATTACATAGGAGATGTGATCAGGGCAGGGACAGCCACAATGACACGGGCAAGCCAGGGAGTAGAGAGTTAACCGTTAATGGCTTTTGGACCCTGAAGACCTTGTCACACTATAGTTGTTGTGGTTGTGTTGTAATAATTGCTGGCATGTTTCACTTTGCTTCAAGTCTTTTGGTCCCTTCAAGCATGCAACCAGAAATTCTAGTATTTGAAAAAGCTGAGAGTCACTGGATTATCTACTTCTTCCTTCAAGTGCCCTCTGATTACGATTGCCAGGTAAAATACAGGACACCCAGTTAAATTTGAATTTCAGATAAACAACAAGTAATTTAGTATAAGTGTGTCCCGTGCAATATTTGTTTATCTGAAATTCAAGCTTAACTGGGAGTCTTCTATTCTTAGATGCTAAATCTGGCAGCCCTGCCTCGGATTGCCTTCTTGTCATTGGAACGTGGCAGATGCAGCCCCACTTCAGGGCTGATGTTCTGTGATGCGCACCATCTACTGGGTACACGAACAGGGAAGGAACCAAGAAATGTCCTGAAGAAATAACCTGAAAATGGCAATGCAAGAGAGCTGGAAAGAAACAACTATGATTTACTTTTAAACATTCTTTAAAAATTTTTGACTTACCTCTTTAGATGTGGTGTCTGTGATCAGATCAACAGCTTAGCGTGTCCAGCGTATATCTGAAATCCCTTGTAAGTCACCCAGTGTTCAAACGGCCACCCTCTCCTGGCTGAGTCCTTGGGCTCCTCCATTAGCACATAAATGCGAATACCCAGCCTTGTCCTTGATCTACTGTGGTTCCTAGCGGTTCTTAGTGATCGTTTTACAATAAGCACGTGGCATCCAGCACGACCCATCAAGTACAATAAATCTCAGACTGGTCCAACTTTATTAAACCCAACCAGGCCTGTAGGGAGACACAAGGAAGCCAGTATTTCCTGTTTACTATTTCACTCAGGTGGGTATAGAGTTAAGTGCCTAAGGGAATTGGCACCGTCCAAGGGCCGCTGGCTGCACAGAGGAATCACCTGGATGTTTTCAAAAACTACCAACGTTTGCGCCTGCCTCCTCCTCCTCCCCCCTCTTCCCCTTCTCCTTCTGTCTAAAACATGTGAGTTTATAAATTTACATGGTAACTTTCAAGGAGTGCGTTCCGCAATGCTGAAGACTTACTAAGAGACGGGCATGGAAATCAAGTTTCACTTTAGAGCTTGAGGTATTTCAGGGACAAAAGCTCTCATCCTCAGCACAGCCACGGAGGTCCATAGGCTCGTTGTTTTACCTTTTATTTTTTTGTTTTACAGACAAAGCGGAAAGGCCGAGGAGCTTCTCTGTCTCCAGTTCAGTTTCTGGGGTTCTGTGATTTCACCACGAATACGCATTACGAAATGGAATAGAAACTCCGTTTGCAATTTAGCCCAGGATAAAAAACCTAGAGCTCAATTTGGTTTTCGAATAGGTTTTTAGAATAAACTGGTGAGAAGGAGTTTGGGGATGGAAATTTATTTTCAAATACCCTCCAAACTGACAAGGTGTCTCCATAAGAGTAACTGGAATAATATGAAAAATAGTACCTGCGATTTATGGAAGGTCTCTTATTTGCCAAACACGGGTTAGGATGCTTTCCACACATTATCTTTTTTAACTCTCAATGCAACCCAGCCAGCTGGGGCTACATCTCCATGTTACACACGAGGAAACAGAGGCTCAGAATTTGTATTTCCTAAGATGACTCAGCTGGTAAGCCGCAGGGCTGTTTTTCACACCCAGCTTTGTCTGACTGCAAATCCTTTGCTCTTCCTACTCTGATATTCTGCCAAGACTGTAATGCACACTCCTGCAGATTTCTTTCTCCTCCAAGCTCATGCTTGTGATGGAGAGCTCTCTGCCAAATCCCTCACATGTCAGCGACACTCAGTTTCCAGCCACAGTCACCCAGTAGTTTGAGGTACTTGAAACCAGATTAAAAAAACATTCACTTCCTTCTGACTGGCTCAAGAAGTCAAAAAGCAGTTTTCATTTTTTACGGCACTTACCTTCCAGTAGCTAAGTCCCCTTGGGAGTCTTATTGGGCTTTGGTGATGCTATTAAGGCTATCTCTAAGGATCTATGGAGCTCTCCTTGGAAGGAGGAACAAGGAAACAACCGTTTATGAAAGGAATAGTAGAGATATACCAACCCAGAAACTGTGTTTCAAAATCAATGCATTCCTTGTGCTTCAAGGCCCCTCATGCTGAAATAATGTCATGCCCTCTGGGAAACCTTCTGTGACCTGCCTCTGCCCCGGGTCCGTGAACTGCTCGCTCCAGGCTCCCACTACCTTTTGCACCTGCCTCTGTTCCTGTTCTCAGCACACGGTATCAGAAGCGGTGGGCTGAGGGGTGTGCGTGCATACACATCCCCTTCTCTAGACTGTGAGCTCCCTCAGCAGAGCAGAGCTGGTCTACACTGGCTCAAGCTTCCTCAATGAGTTTGTGGGCATCCGAGAAGAAGAGGTCCCAGGGCACACGGAGTGGGCAGTGGGCTGGAAGCAGACACCTTTGCAGGGCTTTGCTTGGGTACTCAGGATTGCATGGCTTAGTCACTAGGGAGGGCTTTGAAAGTCTTTATGGTGTGGTATGGGAAATCTTGTCCACGTCACAGACTGTGGTTTTCCTGAGCCTTAGATTTTTCTGAACACCTTTAGCCTCTCCTCTGTAACCCCATAGCTGTCATGGGACTTAACACGCTCATTCTTTCATTCAACGAGTACCTCTTGAGAGCCTATCAGCGGCTAGGCACCCTGCTGGGTGCTGGGGATACAATGGTGAACAAAACTGTCGTGGCTCCTGCCCCCACGGAGCTTACAGACGAGGGGAAAGGCTTGCAATCACCTGGATCAAGTTGTCTTCCCCAGTACACTGGGAGCTTCTTGAAGGTACAGATTAGGTTGCACTGACTTTTTAACATTTTCACTTTATTTTATTTTTTAGTTTATTATGTGATTCACACACCATAAAATGCACCCTTTTAAAGTAGACCATTCAGTGGCTTTAGTATATTCACAAGGTTGTGAAGCCATCACCACTAACTAATTCCAGAACATTTTCACCAGCCCCCCCAAAAAAACCCATACCCGTTAGCAGTCACTCACCATTCTCCCCTCCCTCCGTCCCTTGCAGCCATGAATCTACTTTCTGTTCCGTGGCGGTGTCTTCTTTAGACATTTCACGTAAATGGAATCATGTGATATGTAGTCTTTTGTATCTGGCTTCTTTCACTTAACATAATATTTCCAAGGCTCCTCCACACTGTAGCATGTCTCAGTGCTTCATTCCTCATTATGGCCAATAATATTGCATTATATGAACATACCACTTTTTGTTTCAGCCGTCCTCAGTTGCTGGATGGTTATATTCACTTTTGTCTTTGGTATCTCAGTGTCTTCCTTGCTCCTTCTTACCCTCTCTTCTCCAATCCACCTTTTCTCCCTCCTTCCTGCTTTTCTCTCTCAGATGCTTACGATTCCACACTTACCCATGTCATGGGCACCGTAATTAAACATCTGATAAAGATTCTAGTCTGAGGTAAATTGAAAGGCATCATTTAAAATTTTTTTAAATAAATGCTTTATTTTAAAGTAGTTTTAGATTTATAGAAAAGCTGCAAAGATAGTTCAGAATTCCTGTATACCCATTGCCCAGTTTCCTCTATCGTTAACAGCTTACACGCTATGGTACGTTTGTTCCAACTAAGGAACTGGCATTGTTAATTACCATTAACTCATCTCTATACTTTATTCAGATTTCACTAGTTTTTCTCTACTGGCCATTTCCTGCTCCAGGATCCCATCCAGGGCGCCACATTGCATTTAATCTCCCTGTCTCCTTAGGCTTCTCTGATCTGTGACGGTTTCTCAGGCTTCCCTTATTTTCGAGGACTGTCACAGTTCTGAGGGGTACTGATCAGGTTCTTGGTAGAATGTCCCTCAGTTGGGGTTCTTTTGCTGTTCTTCTCATGGTTAGACTGGGGGTATGGGTTTTCGGGGGATGATCACAGAGGCGAATAAAGGCATCATTTTTAAACTGCTGTGAGGAGGCCTGGAACTAAGAAGTGAGACCAAATCCGCCAGGATTATTCCGAAGAATCAGAGAAACTTTACTTTTGAGACCTCTAAATGGTAGAAGTGGTGTATGGAAGGAGTCTCTGGGCTTTTTTCCAAAGAGAGTTGTATGTTGCCTGTCCTCACAGTGGTGAAGAAACGTCTTTATCTGACATATAAACACAACTTGACATTTGTTCTTTCTCTCCCCACTGGCTCCACAGTGTGACCTTGGGTGAACCAAGCCCTCTTTCTTGGTGTCTCTAGAATAAAGAAGTTGGAACCAACGGTCTCCAAGGCCTCTTCCCACTGTGATAGCTTATGCTCTAAGAGATGATCCCTAAGTCCCTTTAACATCTAGCAAATTCCAAAGTTTGGCTCCCCTTTCTTCCATATCAGTCCCCAGCTGTTGCATTTAGGTGACGTATACCCCCAGAGAATATACCCATCCCAATCGCCTTTTTAAAACCTTCCTGCAGACAAACACACTAAAAAAACAAGCCCTAGAGCTTTGCCATGTGGATCTCTACTTTGAGGAGCCCCGTGCACATTCCAGAGCAGCAGTGCCCAGAGAGGACCCCTGTCTTGGCCGTCCCGGCTCCCCTGCTGACACAGCACAAGGGCCCGAGTGATGAGGGTCACAGGCACATCCACACACCACACCACGCTGGAGACTCTTTCACCCCGTGGGGCTGTTTTGGTTCAGCAGCTCCTGTGGCTCCAATAAGTTAATCACTGATGACAAGAGATTAATTTATAACTTGACAGCAGACAAGATAGTTCTGGCTCCGGTGGGGTGGCGCTGAACTGTGGCACGGAGCCTTGTTCAGAAGACGCCTGGTCTGCAGCTTGGTGTAGAGGCTGAGGGCTTCAGATCCACCTTGGTTCCTAGAGGCCTCTGGGTCCAAAGAGAGGGAAAATGTGCCAGGACCCTCCCTTCCTCTCTACAGCATATTTGCTGGTCTTAGAAATCCTGTCCAGGCAACAACTGGGCTCCTTAGAAAAGTTCTGTTTGAAAAGTCCAGTTAGGAGGGAGCGTTGGTCTGTCAACCCAGCTGAGGCCTGTTGACCAAACTGTGTGGGAGCGGAGGAGAGGAAGGGATGAGTAAGGAGAGAGGAGGCAATGGAAAATGTGGAAGGATGGATGGACACCCGGGGTGTGGGGAGAGGTGTGAGAGATGGTTCCAACAGCCTGAAGCACCCAGCTTGTGGGTTGCCCCCCATTGAAGGCAGGTCTTTGAGGATCTGCCCTCCCATTCCACATGCATCCCCCCTGTCATTCCCAATCTTAGCACCCCATCATGGGCCCAAAAAAGACAGAAGTGAATCATGATATGCAGGCCCTTTTGGGGCCTGACCCTCATGCTCCAGACATTGCTTTTACATCAAGTAAAATGACCCTTTCCTGCCACATTGGATGCACATGGCTGTAGATGTTGGCTGTGGATGCTGCCACTTTGCCAGCTTCGACAATCTCTTATTTCTAGACAGGACAGTTTGGAATTCTTAAGTCAAGCCTATTTATCAAGGAAGCCCCTGGCCATAATGCTGTGTTGGCACTGGGCTCAGAAGGCTATTCCATGAGGCCACAGTCTCACTGGGGAGAGAAGACAAAAACAAGAACAAAAAATAGGAATGAGGCCTGCAACAAAAACGGGGGTGCAGAGAGACTCCTCTGTGGTTTGCTGAAACGTGGGCTTCCTACTCAGAAGGGTTCTGGTTTCCAGTTGAATTGTGGGTGATATACACTCGATTTTCTACCAGGGGACTGATTCTCATTATTTTGATTCAATCCCACTGCCCTTCCTCCATTAGTGCACCCCATGCAGTATCCTGTCTCCTGTTTTTGTCCATGCTGTTCCTTCAACCCAGAATGCCCTTCTCTCCTTTCTTCACATGACTCACTTTTGTCAAGACCCGGCTGAGGCGTCATTTCCACCAGAAAGCCTTCTATGAACCTCCAGGATGGACCTCGGCCTCCTTCTCTTCGGTATGGAAGGTTCCTTACATCTATTGCGACAATATCTGTGAGTTCTCAGCCCTGAGAGGAGGTTTAGCATCACCTGGGGGCCCGTGTTAAAAAATACAAATCCTAGAGGCCTGAATCTCTTGGGTGAGGCTCCGGAAGCTGAGTTTTTATTAGTCTCCATGTGTATTTCAGATGCCATGCCAGAGTTGCGTAGGCCTTTTCTAGTCTACGTCCCTTGGACATGAGCACAGGGTTTAGGTCATGGGGACCACATGCCGCTGTACCTAAACAGCCCCCTAGCCTGGCAGGAAGTGGTGCAGAAGTGTAAGACCCATGTCCTTGAATGCACGCCATTTCCATCCATTCATAGCTCCTGCTTCGAGCCCCAGACACTGTGCTGGAGATTCGAGAGCCAGCCCACCACAGTCACCCTCACCCAGCTTACAGTCCAGCCGGGGAGACAGAGGCGAATCAGCTCACCTGCACGCGTCTTATCGCCAAGTGCAACATGAACGTTATAAAGGAAAAACAAAGCTGCTCTGAGAACCTGTGAAAGGACTCTGGTGTAGCTGGGAGGTCAGGGAAGTCCGAGCTGAGCCCTAACTAAGCGAGCAATCGTGAAGGATAGGGAGAAGTGGGGAGCACTCTCTTACTGGGTTCTTCTCAGAACTGTGCTCTTCTGGAAGCCAGTTGGGAGGCACTGAGGCTATAAACCCCTCCAGACACCAAAATGGTCTCCAAGAGGATCTTCTCCTCACCCTTGCCCCACAGCCCCGCCTTCACGTCCGCGTTTCCGCTGTCTCCTCTTGCCCTGAGCCTGTGGGAGATGCTGTGTTTGTAAGCCGCAAAGAGACCTATTTCTCCACCCTGGGGGCTTCCTGCTAGCATATACGGTGCCTTTACTGAATAACAAAAAGGTGCACCTCCCTGTGAACTGACGTAATCTCACACTGGGCACACAGCTTGGCTAGTAGAGCGCAGGCTGGATTTAAGCCACCCCCTCCAACTTCCCTTCTCCCTCATCAGCTGAACACCCTTGTGCAGTGGACAACTTGGACACCCTTCTGTGGTGGCCCTGCTGCAGTCTCGAGCAGAATGTTCTGGCTTCTTAGCTGTCTCTCATAGCTGGAAGATTCCTTTATCCTAGAAAGAGATAATTACGTCTTCTATGGGCATAAATCTGTTTGGACATTTAGAGAGGAATTTATATGTATTTTCTGGAGGACTGGGTGTTTTTCTTATCTAAATTGAAAAGAGGATTCTTTTAAATATGATCCAAGAGAGTTCTTTCATGTGGTAATTCACACACACTGGCTGATAAGCCCCAGACTTGGCATAAGGTTCAAAGCAGAAACTGTTCAGATGAGGCACGGGGATGCTTTTTGATCTGATTTGCTTTCAGACGCTGGCATTGGGATAACTTTGGCTTCTGAGTGGCAGTGGGCCTGAAAACCTGGTAAAGCAAGATCTTTGCAAAGAAAGTCTGAACTACGTAGAATGGGTGGAGGAGTCCTTGTTACATTTGGAAGCTGGAGAAAGATGCATTTTCTGGTGGAAGATAATTCTCATCACACGCTAGCTGAGCCAGATGGGCCCTTGAGAGCCACCTCATCCAGATCCTTCCTTTTACCAATGGGGAAACTGAGGCTCAGAGAGAGAAAGTGGATTGACTTAGGTCATATAGTGAGTGGCAGAGCCAGGTGGACACCTGACAGGTGCTTTCTTCCACACCAGACCTTGCTGATGGCCACCAGTGTGCAGTATGAACATGGTATGAGCTAAGTGGGGGACTGTGTGCATGGGGAAAGTGAGAAGGCAAGACGCAGGCCCTGAAGACACGGTGTCTCACCAAGTCTAGTGTGGCCCTCCTCTTTCAGATATGGGAAGCTGCTTTTCCTACTTAAGAGGGGTTAGGGATAAGTGTCATCTGCAGGAGACGACAGTAGGAGAAGAGTGGGAACTGCAAACGGGAAGACGGAAGTTCATTTACAACACCGGAGAATACACAAGTGAGCCACAGGCCGTGTCACTGCTTCAAGGTGATTGTAATAATCGGTTTGGGGTGGGGGAGGGTTGGGTGTCAAAGTGACATCCTACCTTGGGTACTATATCTTTCCATGTCTGAGATTTGTGCTAACACTCTCAGTTGTGAGTATAAGATGAGCTGATGGGTGCCTGGCACCCAGTGCGCGCTCAGTAAATGGGAGCATCTCTCAATAGAGATCCTGCTAAGGAAAGGGGCAGAGAAAGGGGACTAGACATGCGTTTTCTCCTTCAATCCCCTCAACAGTGCTTTCAGGAGGTCTGACTCTCCCCATCTCACAGATGAGGAAAGAGAGAGGATGAGTTTCCTGCCCAAAGTCGTACAGCTTGAAAGCCGTGAACCCTGGCTCTTCTCGTTCTGTACCATTTCCACCAGGCCAGGCTAGCTTCTCTTAGACTCAGTAATTTCCATCAGCTTCAGGTGACAATTCCTTTCCTTGCCTCGAGGGCCTGCTCTCCCTCCCCAGAGGACATGTAGCAGACATGATCCCTGAATGCACATGCACTTGAGTAGGGGTGTGGCACCCCGTGCAAAAGCTCTGACTTTGGGAGACAAGTGTGTTGGCGGCTCTAGTATTTGGGAATGTTGGAAATGGAAGTCCCTTTCCCAAAGATGCAAGATCAGGGGACATTGTGGGACACACCCAAGTTCATTTGCTTTTCACTCTAAGACCAACGTGTTTTCCATAGCCCCAAGCTCCATCATCCCGCCAGGACCCTGTTCTGATCCTAACTCAGAAAGTCAGCATGGGCGTTTCCGGCTGAGGCTGCTCCTACTTGGTTCCAAGAAATCTGGGGTCCCCTTTCCTTCTCTTGCCTCATGGTGACTGCTTCTGGTGACGAGGCAGAGACAGCTTCCAAACAAGATCTTCATCATTTCTTTTGTGAAACTGTCCTACAGATTAGGCAACTGTGTTTTTCATCAATATTCATTTCCCTAGTGAATTTCAACAAGATATAACTCTAAAAAATAAAATTCAATTTCCATTCCCTGGGGGTGTACGTGAATACGGAAAGACAGATTCACAAGGTGAGCTTTTCTAACTCTGAAGGGCACGTGCAGGAGTCCTGATCAGGCTGGGAGTGAGGCGACCTGCATTTTGCTCCTGGTTCCTTCCTGCTGCCTGTGTGATCTTGGGCAAGTTGTTTAACCTCTCTGGGCCTACATACTTGCTAAGGACTCTTTCAGTGCAAATATTTTATGGTTATAAATGCAGAGACAATCCTCTCAATAACACAGTTCTTTTGTAGTGCTGAATTTCACACATTCACCATGGCAAATGATGCCTGATGAGTTTAGAATTTTCTCTTGTTTGGAACAGGGACAAGGATTTAAAACAAAGATTCGAGTTCTTCCTAACTGTGGCCCTAAATCTATGGTTTTGGTAGATCAATGAGACTATAGGGCCAGAAGCATTTACGCTGCAAAAATATTTCCCATTCATTTAAAATAAAATCCTAGATGTGAAGTGGTGTTTCCAAACTCCACTGAGTTGCAACCTCAGAAACAGAGAGAAGGACCATGTGGTCCAACTCCTTGGTTTACAGGTGTGGAGGCCCAGAGTCAAGGAAGAAAGTGCCCCAGGACTCCTGGAGAATTTGAGATGGAACTGGAGCCAGAACCTGGCTGCCATCATGCCCAGTCTAGTGTCTGTGTCCTCTCTGTGTGAATAAAAGCTGATTTGTAGGGCAAAGGATTATAAAAATTATACCATCATCTTAAGAGCAACTTTAATACATGTAAATAGAGGCCCAAAGATTTTTATTTATATTTTTCAGTTTAACACACTTCAAAACCGTACACGTCTTTAAACACCACTATGGACATTTGATTTGCATTTCCTGAAGCCACCCCAGTGAGCAACTCTGAAATAAATTAAAAAGAATGGTCAAGGCTGAATGCACACCGACGTTTCCATGTGCTCAACTCAGCAGATTCAGGTCTGACCCCTACAGAGCGTGGACTCTGGACTGGCACTGACATTCTCTACGCTCAGTGACCATTTCACACAATGAATGCATCTGTGTAATTGTGCTTAGCTGTCCCAAGATTAACTCCATGTTTGCATGAAGATCAAAATGCTTACTTTAAAAAGTTTGGTTTTCTTCCATTTCTGTCTTATCTGGGGAGGTATTCGTGCTTGGAATTTCCTGGGCTTTTCTTTTTTAAATCTCTTGGAGGGAAAGAGAATGTGAGGGCAGAGTAGGGGTGGGCTGCCTTACTTTTTATTGTTCTTTTTTGGGAAACAATTGGCAATCATTCTTCACTGTTTTGATGTCCCCTTGTCAAAGGCAACTCAGCACATTGGGATTTTAAAATGGGAAATAGCATTCTTGCTGCTCCTACCCTTAAATCCTATGCTAGTTAGAACGTGATCTAGAATTCTGCTTTATTAAAAATTTTTCTATTGGGTTATAATTTACAAACAGTAAAGAGAACCCAACTGAAGTATACGACTTGATAAAACTTTCATATATGCGTATACTTCTGCTTTGCTTATGTCTTCAGTTTTTATTTAACACCATTTGGTAATGAAATACCTGTTCTGGGTTTTTCCAAGGACAGCCGCATCCGGGTGGGGAGGAGGCCAACATTCAGGGTGCTGGAAGGGTGGTGGCGTGATTCAAGTCAATCGGATTTACTTTCTACCGGTTCACCTCACTCGCACATGAGTCACAAGTTCTGGGAGAAACATTGGAAGGCACACTGTGCTTTCACTCACAATGGGGATCAGTAGGGAAAAGTGAGACATCTGTATGGGATGGGGTGTTTCCACTTAATCATTACCACTGCCGACATCAATGAGAACCAAGCAGTGCGTATCGTGGGCACCGGCACCTGCAACGAGCGGAAAGGAGGCCAGGCTCTTAGTAAGCGTTGTGATGAAGTTGGGGACAGACAGAATACAAAAGTGAGAGGGGAAAGCAGTGTGGCTCCTATTTCAGCTTCAGTGTACGATTGTTTTTTGTGGTTGGAGGGTCCAAACTGCTCTGGCTATTTCAAAACAATGTCAGGAGAGGAGCGGTCATGTTTTCCAGCGCCTCAGCCGGGGCCCAGGACACGAGGCAGCCTTGAGAACAAATATGTCCTTTCCTGAAATAGGAAGCCAACTATTTACTTTCGCAAGTCATGCTATAAAAGGGCTTTATGAGTTGAGTTTCAGCTCCTGAGCTTTGGACTGACCCCTCGATCTGTCTCAAAATGCTCCTTCCAGAGGATCCTGGCCCAAACAACAACTTAAATCCAGTAGAACCTCTTCCGTATACAAGTTGAACCAGCCCAGGCAGGCACCCTCAAGAGAGCTTCCGAACAAAGATGGCAACGATAACATTGCATCCTCAACGAGCATCACAACCTGGTTCCAAAATGCATTTTGTAAAGTTGAAAAAAATGTTTTAAAAATAAAATTCACTTTTAAATCCTACAATTATTCATTTTAATCACTTCCTTGCATACCCTCAACTCTCTCTCCCCCTTCACTTTATCCCTCCTTTGATAAAACCACCACTCTGGTTTAATCTAACACTCTGCTCACTTAGCGCCTGAGCCCATGTAGCTGAAGGAGGTTTGAGAAAAGCACACAACCACGCTGGCTGCTCTCACTTTAAATTCATGACCTCAGACCTCAAGTGGTTCCTTAGGGCTACCAGGCAATTGTATCACACATCCCGCGTTAATATAGATTGGCATTTTCCACTCAACCAATATTTGTTGAATAAATGGATTGAACAAATGCATTTTACTTAGGATCCCACTGATGCTACGGTTCTGCTTGTCCAAGTTTAAAAGTTTATTTTAAAAACAGTTTTTTAACATAATCACTGGCCTTGGACGCGGAAGATTCACATTCCAGTCCTAGCACGGCCGCTCATTAGCTGGGAGATCCTACGTGAGCCACGCTACCTCTTTGTGAGTCGGTCTCCTCTATAAAATGAAGCGGCTAGGCCAGGAACACCAGCAGGCCGAGAGTCTCTCTAGATGTTGGTGGCATGACTGATGCGAGGTGCCTTCCTTCTGAAGTTCACGGGTCCATGATTCTTCCTTGAGCCAAGCAAGCCCACAGCTGGGGGTTAATGAGGAGCGAGAAGGAAGGTCATGGACATTTAAAGGATACCAAGAGAAACACTTGCAGGAGGACCCCTTCTCCTCTTTATTGGTCTCTGATTTGAGAGGTTTCCGATCCTGCAGCTAGAAAGAGATCCCAAAGTAGTCAAACCTGTCACACTAAAAGTGAACAGTGGCTTTGGTTCTGAGCCAACTTCAGAGGGAGTGTGGCGGAAAGATGACATTGGACTGAGATTTGGGGACCTGGGCTCTAACCCAACTCTGTCACTGATCATCAGTGCATCCCTCCTCTCAGGCCTCAGTTTCCTCATCTGCATACTGAGTGCATTTGAGATCACTAAGCTTTTATCTGGCTTCCACCATTTCCCAGCACTGGTGGCATCTTTGGGTCCTTTTTCGCTTGCCTGGCCTGTTTCAGATCAGAACTGTCACAGTATCGGCAAGTTTATGGCTTTACAATGCCTAAAACATGCTTTGCAAATAACTGGAGAAGGCATTGGGAAGATCGTGTGGAAACACCAAGGGCTTGAACAAAAGCAGGACTTTGGGATTGAAGGAGGAATGGAAAGGTGTTGACAGTAGAAACACCTGCCCTTGAGTTTAACACCAGCTGAGCAGGTGACCACACATTGGGGGACACCTGCTGGTACCAGGAATACTGTATGGTACTCTCCCGCAGTGTGTGGTATTGTTGGTAGTTTGGGTGCCACCTGGGGAAATCATTAAAAATAAATCAAAATCTCTAGTGAGAAAATCAGTTTCAGTTTTCTTTCAATCTTTCTGATTCCTTCAAGGGATCTGTTGTTAGGATGTTTTAATAACTCTCAAATCTTTGCTAATATATCCCTTCTTCCTTGCCAACACTCTCCTCCTGGCCCCCACTTTTTATTTTATTTTTTTGCTTGAAGAAGATTAGCCCTGAGCTCACATCTGTGGCAATCTTCCTCCACTTTGTATGTGGGTCGCTGCCACAGTGTGGCTGATGAGTGCTGTAGGTCCACACCCAGGATCTGAATCCGGGAACATGGGTGGCTGAAGCGGAGTGTGCTGAACCTAACCCCTGTGCCACGGGCTCCCCCCGCCCCTGACTTTTTATTAAACAGAGAGAAAACAGGGCTCAAGCCTAGAAGCATTGCCAGTCTAGAATTTGATGATATTGTTTTGTTTCATTGCATTTATTTTTGTGGTTACTTTCCATCAATGACAAGTGATATTATTTTTCCCTTTAGAGTAGTTAAAAATTTATCTTAAAATACATGTATTTAAGTTAAAAAAGTGAGCTGATCTCTATAAAAATGTTAAGTAACAGTGTGTGTTTTACATAGATATGACAATATAGGGCAGAGGGTTCCTGGAGTTTGGGATACACTGGTGGGCAGCATTGCCAACATGAACTGGCACCGTTCAGATGGAGGAAGTTTCTCTGGACACCACAATAGTGCTTGTAAAGCCATTGAGATCTCCTGGGTCCTGATACCTCTGGATAACTCAGCTTGAGGTCTTTTTTTTTTCTTTTTAAATAAATATTTACCTTTTCCTGATCACTATTGTATAAAACTTGGAAATACAGACAAACATGCAAAATAAAAGGAGAAAATATAGAAAAATATATAGAATAAAATGAAAAATCACTCATTGTCTCACCACTCAGTATAACCACTCCTAATACATTAGTAAATTTTTCTTCCTCTGTACACCAACATAGCTATTATTATGTATATTTTATTTTTGTAGTGTTTTATTTCCTTAACATTATAGCATAAGCACGTCCCACATCATTCAAAACTCTTTACGAACATTATTCTAAATGGCTGTGAGATATTTAACATAGAGAAGCCCCATAATGGATATAACCGTTTCCCAATTGTTGGCTATCTGGGTTGTTTCCAGTTTTGTCCACAAAAATGTTGTGACGACTATCTTTATGCACATTGCTTTTCTGCATTTCGGATGATTTCCTTACAGTAATTCCAGAAGTGGCATTCACAAGTGAGAAGATGTTTAGGGCTTTTGGAATACACGTTGCCAGACTTTTTCCAAAGGATGGGACCTGAGGGTACTCAGATGTGACCCCACATGATGGGACACATTCTGGTTGTGTATGCAAGGTGGGGTTGTTTCTGGAAAGAGCTCAGACTCTGCCCCTTGGGACACTTTACCCAACTTCACCACCTCCTGCTGGTGCGGGGGCCGGTCACTCCCCAGGAATCCAGGAGCGAGCGTTGATGTGTAAGGCCTGTGAATGCTCATATTTCAACTGCAAAGGTACAGACGTCATTGACTTCACTTTATGTGATTCTCCTTTCACGTACAAGGATCAACAAAAGTTTTCTGGAAAATTACTTGCCACAACAGCCAAAATGCGTTTTTGTAACTGAGGTAGGAAAGGTTTGAATAAACATCGATGACTTTAGGGAGGGGATGCAAAAGGTGCTCTCAGCGCTGGGTGCCCATCATGCACCTGCCAGGAGCTGTGCCGAGAGCCACGTGCTTAGCATCTCATTTAATCCTCCAAACAGCTTTTCCCAAAGCATATTACACAGAACACTGGCTGCGCAGGAAGCTACTGTGTGTTCCTTGCAAAAAGGATTCAGTTGTTTGGAAAAGGCTGTGTTAGTCAAAGTTAAACAACTCTTTCACGGTTTCTCAGAGCTTGATTAGTCTAACGCTATTTGAGAATCTCCAAGACAGGATGTGATAGTCAGCATTTGCCAAACTCTCTTGACAATGAAACCCTTTCCCATCTTGTGGGATTGCTGTTCCAAAGACCTCACTTTGAGAATCACTGCTGACAACAACCTCGCAAGGTAATGCTTACAATTTACAAATGAGAAAACTGAGGCTCAGGTAAGTGGATCAGGGTTGCACAGCTAGTAATTTGTGGACTCAGGGTTTGAACCCAGAGCCACCTGACTCTGCGCCTGTGCTCTGTTCCACCATCCTGTGCTGTCTTCTGTGGGCCAGGAATGGGGGCTCTGAGCAGAGTGCCTCTTACCCGAGTGCTGGGAGCATGAAACTAGAGGGTGAATATTACATCAGATCAGAACTCGAGGGAGAATCCCATACTGAGTGCAGTGATCGCGGAGTCTGGGCCATTGGAAACCCATGCAGGGCTAGTAAACCAAGGAAGTGAGGAACCCAGAAAGCTGAGATGAAGCAGTGGAAGGCGGGCGGGATGACTTCTGGGGGCCAAGTATGAACACATCATGGAGTGCCTTCTTATGGACTCAGCTGGTTTACGAGGGAGCAGGATTCATCTACTGTGCCCAAGGTAAGATGCAGAGAGACAAAGGAACAATATTCTATGGTGGGCCACCCAGAAGTTTCTCTCTTATTACCCAGGAACTTCTGACTGTGTTATTTGCTTCACAATATGCTTACTGTATATGTGATATACAGTAAGGAGAAAAGGGGGGCATGGACGAGTTGGGGATGGGATATTCGGAGCTGACATTTTCGATAGGGATGGCCAGGGAGCCTTTACTGAGAAGGGGCTTTTAAATGCCCACAACAGCCCTTTGAGCAGGGAGGGCATCCCACATTGGTTACCCACCTAGTAAATGCCAGGAATTGCAAATTTATATATCCCATATAAATATTTTCCTTTCCAACTTACGGATGAGTAAAGTGAGACTCAGAGAAGCCAAGCAATTTCTCCTAGATCACGCAGCCAGATTATGGAAGACCCAGCGTTAGAAACCGTGTCTAACATTGGAAAGCCGATGTTCTCGCTGCAGTTGCACACTCTCTTCCTGAAACAGTTAGCCAGGCCAGGCACCACGCACCCCACCTACAGGAAAGGAAACAGAGGCCCCGAGAGCCGAAGGGACCTGCAGAACTGGGACTGGAATTAACGTCACCTAATGCCCACTCCAAGGTCCTTTCCATTTCAGTATACTGTCTCGGGGTAATGTGCGCAGGTGCTGTTCTTTGTGCTTCCCTGGGGTACAGCAAGACTGAGGGCTTGTCAAGAACTCCTTTGCACATGAGATTACAGAAGCTGACTGAACAAGCAGAAGGGACAGTGACGACGTAACTCAGTATGAGGTTTGCACTGCACTGCTATCTCGAACAGCTGGAAGGAGACGGACAGTATTCCACCCCTTGTGGTCAAAGGACAGGCCAGAGGTCAGCAACGTGGACATGGCCTGGGAGCTTGTTAGAGGTGCAGACTCTTGGGCCCCACCCCAGACCTACTGGATCAGAATCTGTGTCATCACATTGGAGTGGAGGGCCTCCTCCCGGCATCTCGTAGGTAGAGGCCGGGGATGCTGTTAAACGTCCCACACGCATAGGACAGTCTCCATCACAGGGAATTATCCTGCCCCACACGTCAGTAGTGTCAAGGCTGTGAAACGAGAACTAGAGGGAATCTTATAAAGGTGGGTGAGATCATGGCGCTGCTCTGCTCACAACCCTCCCAAGGCCCCTTCTTCCTCAGAGTCCTCGCACCTTCCCTTTCTCTGCCTTTTTAACAGCTTTATGGAGATAGAATTCACATACCATAAAATCCATCCTTTTCAGTGTGCAATCCAATGGCTTCTAGTGATCAGTTGTGTATCCATTGCCACCATCCATTTTAGAAATTTTCATTAGTCCTCGCAGAACACCCATACCCTGTAGCCATCGCTCTAAGGCTCCACATCTGACCAACCACCTCGGGATGTGGTTCTTCCTCCTGAATGTGCGCCATCCTCCATCTCTGGAAACCACCTCACCACTTCTTGCCTGGACGGCCACAGAGCCTCCTCGCTGGCATCCTCTCCCGCGGGTCACCCTCAGCTGCACATCAGAGTCACAGGGAGAAGGCGTGTCAACACCCCAAAGCCCAGGCCACGTCACAGACCACGTACCGCGGCCTCTCTGGAGGGATACCCAGGCAGCCGCCTTTGTACAGCTCCCAGGTGATCAATAGACAGCTGGGCACGAGAGCCATGGCCCCCCTTCCTTCTAATCCTTGCGTCACACGGGCACCTGAGTGCTTTTTCTAAAGCAAATCTGATCGTGTTCAGATCTCTTCTTGAAACCCCTCTCTGCTCCCTGTGGCCCTCATGATGAAATCTGAACTCCCCAGGATGTGCCCAGGTTTCTGGGACCTCCGGCTACGTGCCTCCCCGTCTTGCCTCCTCTCCCTCCCTGGCTCTTGGCGCATGCCCGCCGAGCCACACACACTTTCCTCCATGAGCCCGCTTGCCACACCTCCATGCCTCTTCTTGCATGCCTCTCCCAGCTTTTCACCCTCCTCTGGGAAGTCTTCCCTGACTACTCTCTGTGGGTGCTGGCTGGGATCCTCCCCCACAGAGCTGAGCAAGCCTCTCTTGGTCCCTTACCACACTGACTGCAACGTGGTGCTTCCTGGACTCTCCTCTGCGCATCCTCAAGGCCAGGGCTGGTACATTATTCATCTTTGTATCCTCAACCTGTAGCTGCCTGACACACAGTAGGTGACTTTTATTCGTTTGTTTTGGTGGGTGGGGGTGGGTGATGAATGAAGGAGCGAAGGACTGACTGAATGAATGCCTACCGGTCTATGTAAGGACAGGGATGGGTTTGGCAGCCGTACCAAGTGCCCAGCTATACTCCTGAGTCACAACAGTAACCCCGGGGCAGCCAGCAGGCCCTGCTCACCATCCCCTGCCCAGACTAGGACCCACACCACGGCCACATCCGACTGCATTGCCCCAGTCTCAGGCTGTTTCTCTAGCCAGGGCCCTGGTGCCATCAGGTGTGGGCAGGAAAGCGGGGACTGGGTGGGACAGACCTTCTGCAGCTGAAGGCGAAGTGCCCCAACCCAGAGATAAATCACATAAATCCACTTTCAAAAGGCCCGAGGCGGGTGGAACGTCCCTTGTCCCTTCTTCAGCCATAAATCTCCAGGCTTGGGCAGGTAATTGCCCTCCTCTTGAAGAAGCTATAAAGAGCAGGGCACATCAACAGCTGGCAAAGAGCAGAGACTATAAACGTCCCTCTGGGAGGGGCGGGACGACAATCCTCTGCCCGCTGAGCTTTCCTCTCCCTCCCGCCTGGCATCGGCTGCGCTGTCTCTGGGGAAACTGCTGGAGGTTGCGGGGCTGGGGGCTCGACTGCTTGTGCTGGAGGTCCCCGTGGAGCATCTGCCCTATCAACGACCAGCTGCTTTCTGCTGCTCAGCTGATGCTGATGCTGCTTTACTTCCTGTGAATGAGAGGAGCACTGTAGAGGGAGTCCGGCTCTGCTGTCAGACTGTGGGTGACTCACCGCCCCTCTGGGGTTCTGGGTTTCCCTTGAGGCAAAGGGGGAGTGGGGAGGACTGGAGGATCCTGAAGGCTGCTTTTCATGCTAATATCACAACTCACATGAGAGCAAGGCTGTGCCCGGTGTTCCCCTGGTCTGAATTATCAGGATGACCAGAGCTGGGAAGACCAAACATAGCGAAAAATAACAAACTTGAAAAGAACGCCTTTTTTACATTTTGCTTTTTTTCTATATCTGGCCTCTACAAGCTCATAGTAACAGCAGTGTGGAGGGAACAGCCCTGGAGAAAGGCGACTCCAAGGGCTGAATTCGATTCCTGCTCTGCCCCCGACCAGCAGTGTCATCCCGGCCAAGTCATCCCTTCCCTGCAGGCCTCAGTTTGCTCATCTGTAAAACGGGGATATTTCCTACCTCCACAGTTCCTTCAGCAAACACTAGCTGAGAGCCTGCCACACTCCTGGCCCGGTGCTGGGGGAGACAGAAAGGATGACGAGACATGACGCTCGTTCTCAGGAGAGGCTGGGAGGAAGACGGCCAAGTGAACAGGCAATTGTAACAAGGTGGTGGTGATCGGACAAGGACCATGATGAAAACGATGATAACAGCCGGCGTTCATTTAGGCTTGTTAGAGCTTGGCTCTCTCTGCGAGGGCCTGATCATGTCCTTCAGTCCTGTAACAACCCTGTGAGCTGAGCACTGCATATGTCCCCACCTCACAGGTGCTCGGGGCAGGGGGCCCGGAGGAAGGCATGTATGTGTGTGTCCCCTGAGACATGAGGCGTGTGTAGGAGCTCGTCAGGCAGCGCCTGGAGGGCTGAGAGGGAGCTGACAGCCTGAACAAAGGCCTGCGGACACAGGGAGCCCGGTGGCAGGAGCCCACGTGGGGGCTGGGGCGGGGAGGGGCCCGGCAGGTGACAGAGAGGTGGAGGAGCAGCCATGGAGGGTCTTGTAAGCCTTGAAATGGGTGAAGGAGGAGCCACGGCAGCAGCTTGGAGAATGAGTTGAGCCAGGTGAGGAGGGAGTTAGAAGGCCTGCAGACCAGCTGGGACACAGTGCCCTCCTGGAGACTGCTGTGGTTTCAGGAAGGGGTGAGAGCCCGTGCTTAGGGCCTGGAGGTCAGAGGGGACTGATGGCCAGAGCTGGTGACTGTGGGCCGTGGCAGCGGAGGGCGATCAAAGCCAATGAGACTGTGTATCCAGGTGGCCTCCAGAAATGGAAGGGCCCTAGAGCTGTCCCACGTTCTAGCGTCAGCCCCCGGTGCCTCCATCTCATTCCCAGAGTGACCGTCTATCCGCCTGCCATCACAGCTGTCAGCACGCGGTGAGTGACCCAGAGGTGGAGACAGAGGCCTTCCTGGCCCAGCAAGGACCCCTCAGAAGGAAGACGACCAGAGGCCAGGCCCGAGGAGGAAGTTCCACAGCTTCACAGGAAAAAAATACCTTATGGACACGTTTAATGGAGAAAAACTCTTTTCTTCCCCTTACAGCTTCTATTCGTTTCCTGAAATATCTTCAACATATTAAGTCTCACGGGGAATTTACACCCCCACCCCCCCCACTTTATATTTTGAGAGAGTAACAATAATCTAGGTATAAAATCTGTGCATTAGACAGTTCATACATATTTAACAATTAGATGAATAAATTAATCTGCCTTTGTTAATTCAATTTGGTAGACTGTTTTTAACAATCGCAAAGGGTCGTGGCACTGTGCTGGACTCTATTTGGACATAACAGAGCATTCAATAAGCAGATATTGAGCAACTAACACACACAGGAAGCGAAGGTGGGACCGAGGGGAAGGGGGCAGACCTCTGCCCTCAGGAGGGGCAGTGAGCCATACAAATTGCCTTGATCTTCCTAAGCCTTAGTTTTTACAACCGTACAATGGGACAATAATATCTGCTTCAGAAAACTGTTGGGAAGAGTAGAGATAATCTATGTAAAGTGGTTAAGAGAGTGCCTTCAGTTGTGGCTCCTCTGGTCTAATCGGGTCCTCGCCCATGAGGAGTGAGCAGGTCTTGGTCTCCTGGGGTTATAGACCAGGAAACAGCTCAGAGAGGGAGGTGGGTGGGGTAGTGCAACGAGCATGGGTTTGTAGGTAGACCTATGTGGGCTCAGGTCCTGGCTCTGCAACTTACTAGCTGTCTGATCTTGGGCAAGTTACTTAATGCCTCTGAGCCTCACTTTCTTCATCTGTAAAGTGGAAATAACACCACACGTTTCAGAGGGCTGCTGAGAAGATGAAATTAGACAACGCAGCTGAGGTGTCTAGCACACCGCTTCGGCACATAATGGGTTCATAACGGTGAAGGTTGGCTGGAGAGGGTACTTCCTCGCCCAAAGCCTCACGGCTCGAGTCAAAGCCAGCTCTGCCTCACCTCAAAGTCCATGCTCTCCCACTATTCCACCCTGTGGACAGGAGGAAGGACTTGTTGAGAGGGCTGGACAGTAGCAGAATGGCTTCCGGGAGAGCTTCAGTCATTTACAAGTAGCCCACTTGTTCTCCCTTGCCCACTTCCAAGTTTTGTTTTAATTAAACATTTCTTTATCCCGGATATTTAATGGACAAAGGAGATGGCATTTATTTCTCAACTGCCCACTGTCCTTTCCCTAGTCTCAGCATAGGATGCTGTCCTGGGCCAGCGTGGCCCCTGGTGGGGATGGGATTTGCAGGGGTGGCCATGTTAATGGTCTCCTGGACCTTGGCTCAGCTGGGAGGGGCCCTATTTTTCCTGCTCCGGAAGAGCAGGAGACACAGCATCAGGTGTCAGGACATTGTCTTAACTGGGAGGATAATACACCAAATGTAGCAGCCTCTGTTGATGATCAGGGCTCGGGCCTGCCATAGTCCTCCTCTCCTCCTTGCCCTTCACCTGCTGTCAAAGCAGCAGCAACTCTTCCCGGCTCCAAGTCTGGGGCTTATCGCTTATTAGCTTATTTTTCTCTTGTCATATTTAGAGGAGTTAAGACGTAATTGTAATCAGCTCAACTGTTTTGTCTTACCCAGGAAAACAAGTTTAACACGTGCAAACAGTTTTTCTTGCCAGGACTTGCTAACTAGTTTTCATTGATCCAGGATATATTTTAACCTAAGACATACTCTCTGAACCTTGAATGTTGCTTCTTTCCAAGAAAATTAAAACAAACTTTCTTCAGAAAAGTTCCTAAGACAAAGGCAAATATTGTCTTCCTTTGTTCTCTTTTCAGCCCCCAAGTTAGGTCATCACAAACATAACTTTAAGAAAGATCCCACACAGACAGATCCGAGTAGAAATGTCCAACAGACAGTTGAAAATATAGGACTTGAGGGTTCAGGGCTAGAAATGTAGACTTGGGAAGGGGTGGGGGAAGCTGTCTTGGCTGGCTTTCCTCCAGGAGCTGGTTCTGAGAAAAGGATTTGAATGCAAATAGCTTATTTGGGAAGTGATCCAGGGAAACATTGGCAAAGTGGAGGGCAAGGAGGGAGACGGGGAAGGGAAAGCTGCCCATAAAGGGTGCATTTTCCAGCCAGCCGCTGCTCCAGGCAACTGAGCTGAACCCCAATAAGGAACTCTTGCCTCTGAATTCAATATCTCTACCCAGCGACTTCTCTCTTTTCTCCCACAAAATATTTGTGACCAGACCCTTTGCTTAAATCCCACATTTCTCTGGCTCTTTCCCCAGCTTCTCCTCCTTCTATCCTGACTCAAGGAATGGGTGCCCCCTTCTCTGAACAAATGCCTCCACTTCACCTCTCGATCTACTCCTTTCCCACCTCCTCCAGAATCCGGCTCCACCAGTGGTCCCCTTCCACCCTCCAGCTCCCTTTCCACCAGCTCTTCCCTCTGTGTCCCTAGTCTTCCCAGAACTCCTTGGATGTCCTTTCCCCTCTTCTCCCTCCCGTGCACTGAGTCTCAGATGCTTTTCTCAGAGGAGAGGACTTCAAGCTTCTGTTACATGTCTACCCATCCTTGTTTTAGACACAATTCTTTCATAATTCACTTCTAAAAAATTCTCATCTCTAAAACCGAGGACAAGAATAGGTACATAACCGAGTAGTGGTAAGGATTAGAGGTTAAGTAATAAACTGCCTAGCACAGAGTCTGGCACCCAGTACATGGTAGCAACTAATCCTGTCACCAAGCTTAATTACTAGGGTTTGCAACCCACAGTTGATCAAAAACAGAAAATTACAAGAAAGAGCACTGCTAGAGACCAGAAGTGACAGCTGACAACTTGACATTGAGGAGGAAGACCGAACAATCCCCAAAAGCAGACACAGAACTCAGAGAGTAGCCATGTGGCATCATTGTACAGAATTACAAGAAGTCTGGGTGACTTAGGAGCCCCGAGACCTCCCAGTCGTTTGGACTGTTGCAGGCTGGGGCGTTCTGAAGGAGAACAATGGCATTTAGTAAGAAGAGTTAGTTCTTCAACCTGCAAAACATTTTTTTCCTCTTGAATAGAAAGTGTTTGTTCTAAATGTCAATACTAAATGTTTAGTAATAATTAGCTGCATCTGAGATTCTCAAGAAAAAGGTAGTGTCCAGCCCTCTCAGGTCAAGGAACCAAGAGCCGAACAAGCCTTGTCTGGTTGGTCATCTGGCTACTGAACCTTCTGTTACAAAGCCCAATGGGTGAAGAAGTCTGGGACTATCATGAGGACAGAGGAGCAGTGGGACAGACAGACTAGGAAGCCCACACACAGTCCTGTGGGAATGTAAGAATGCAGTACGTGAGCAAGGAGGCATGTCAACCCGGGGAAAGGATGGGTCGATGATTAAATCAGTGGTGCAGAGACGACTGGCTAACTGCTTGGAAAGGCAGAAGGTTACATCTCCGCCTCACATCACACATCCAAATAAAACTCTAATATCTACTAAAGAGTTCCAAGTAAATCAAAAAACAACTGCGAAGGCAACGTCCAACAATAGAGAATTGGTTAAATTATGGTGTATTGATACTACGGGCTACTATCTAGCATTAAAGTCATGCTTTAGAAGAATATTTAGTGCTTAGTTTATTAAGTAAAATAGCAGCCTACATAAACATGTATAGGTTCAGATCACAATTTTGTAGACCAACTCCCCACAGTATATATGGAAGAGCGCTCACATGCACACACACACATATTTGGAGTGTGAGTTCACACGTATAGTGTGTATGCATACTCACGTATACACATATCATGAAAACAAGTCTGAAATGCAACATATCAAAATGATAGCGATTATCTCAAGTCATTTCTACTTACATGTAATTATAGTTTTGTTTTTTGACAAAAACTATCGACTACGAGTGTCAACTTCTGGAAGCTGACACCAAGCACAGGCTGTACTTCTCCGGAGAGGAAGTCTGCTGGCCGGCGTGGGAAGCTGCTCCTGTGTTCCACAAGACCGTCCAGAGGTGGCCCAGCTCATCTTCTTTCCATTTCCAGGGAAAAATTAAGTTCATGGTTAGCATTTTCTCAATTCAAATTTTTCTCCTATAAAATTTTCTTAAACATTTGATGCCTGCAGTTACTCTGATGCATTAGAATCTAAGACGAGACTCTATCAGATTTAGTCCTGATTATATATTTAACTATCTGAAGTTTAATGCATCACCATTTCAGTAGGCACCGCTTCTCAAAAGGATGAAGACCACAACAGCCTGGGTCTCTGTTTTTCACAGGTTCTCCAGGTGATTCTGAAACACGCCAGCTCGAGACCCGCTGTGGTTGTGTGTCCTCCAGCAGTGGGTCGTGAGCTTTGCTGTGATTTGAATCACTTGTGCAGATTTTAAACCTCCCCGTGGCAATATTGCACCTCAGACCACTAAACCGAGAAGCTGTATCTTTTAAAGTTCCCCGGGTGATTGCAGTGTGCAGCCAGGTTTGAGAGCCAGAATTCTAACGGGAGCAGCCTGATAGCAGGGGCTGTGGCTCCTGAGACACAAACACAGCTTTGGTAAAGGGCCAGAATCTGAATAATTTTGTGTTCTCTGTCTCCATCTGCTGGTCATTCCACTACATTGCTATAAGATACCTAAACAGTTTGAGAATGTGCTCAAGACATGCAGCTTCATGCACTTTTAAGAACGTTTGCCAAAGAGAACCAAAAAGAGTTGAAATTTGTAGGTAATAAAAATAGCAACCAAATGGTTTAAGGGTTATAAATGCTTTAGGATAATGCATCTAGGATTTTTTCTGTGCTTAGTAAATAAAAAGCAGCCAACAAATGTTAGCTATTACCATTATAGTTAGGCATAAAATACCCCCCATCTTTTGAGGACTAGTGAGTCATTCTGAATGAATGGCTTTCATCCACTTAGAAAATATATTTAGTGCTACTATACCTGGCACTCTGTCGGCTATGAGCACCCAAAGGTAAACAGACATAGTCTGTACAGTGAGAAAAAGAGAGATTGTGTGTGATAAAGAGAGATTTTTAAAAATTATTGTTTAATAAAGTGTTATTTTAACACAGTAAAATAGACTTTTGGGGGAGCACATTGTTCTCTGGGTTTTGTGATGTGCAGATTTATGTAATCACCACAATCGGGATTGCAAACAGCTTCCTCATCCCCAATCCTGCGTGCCTGTAGTGGGACGCTTCCCCAACCCCAGCAACCACTGATCGTTTCTCTTTCCTATAGTTTTGCCTTTCCCATAATGTCATGTAAATGGAATCATGCGGTATGTAATATTTGAGAGTGGCTTCCTTCACTCAGCAGAATTTTCTTCCTCCTGCTTGCTTTAGGTTTGTTTTTCTCATTTCTTAAGTTTGAAATTTAGATTATTGATTTAAGATCTTTATTCTTTTCTAAAATAAGTACCAAATACTACAAATTTCCGTCAAAACTCTGCTTTAGCTGCACCTACATATTTTGATATGTTGCGTGTTCATTTTTATTCAGTTTAAAATATTTTCTAATTTCTAATTGTTTAATATTCTTTAAGACTTCTCCTTTTACCCAGGGATTACTTAGAAGTATGTTATTAAATTTCCAGGTATTTAGAGATTTTTCAGTTATTGGTCTCTGGTTCAAGTCCATCATGGTCGGAGATCATACTTTGTGTGATTTCAATTCTTTTGCATTTGTTGAGATTTGTCTTATGATCCAGAATATGGTCTGTTTGTTCTGTTGGTTATGGAGAAAGGAGTGAGTGTTGAAGTCTCCAACTATAATTGCTGATTCACCATTTCTCCTTTCAGGTCTATCAGGTTTTGCTTCATGTATTTTGAAGCTCTGTTGTTAGGCACGTAGCCATTTTGAACTGTTAGGTTTTCTTTGTGAATTGACCCCGTCATCATTATGCAATTTCTCTCTTTAGCTCTGGTAAATTTCCTTGCTCTGAAGTCTACCTTGTCTGCTATTAGTACAGCTACTCCAGCTTTCTTTTGATTAGTATTTGCATGGTAAATTTTTCTTTTTTGTCTTTTTATTTTTATCCTATACTATTTATTTAAAATGAGTTTCTAATAAGTAGCATATAGTTGGATCTTTTTTTTAACACATTATGACAATCTCTGTCTTTTATTTAGCATATTTAGACCTTTTGAATTTAATGTAATTGCTGATATGTTTGGATTTAGCTCTACTATTTTATTTATTTTCTATTTGTTCCCTATGTTTTTCATTCCTGTTTTCCCTTTCCTGTCTTCTTTTGGATTGACTATTTTTTGGTATTCCATCTTAATCTGTCTTTTGAGTTTTTTTACTATACCTTTTTGTGCACTTTTTTATGTGATTGCTCTAGGGATTACAAAAATCTTACTTTTCATCGTCTGTTTAGGGTTAATATTGTATCTCTTCACATGAAATGCAGAAATCTTACTACCATGTAGGTCCCTTCACTCTTCCTCTTTATGTTGTAATTTTCATATGTGTCACATCTACAGTCACTGAAGACCCCATCAGACAATGTTATGTTTTGCTTTCACTGATTATACACTGTAAAGAGCTTCAAATGAGAAAAATAGGCTATTTATTTACCTAAATATTTCATATTTCTGTTGCTCTTCTTTCATTCCCAAAGTTTCAAATTTCCCTCTGGTGTCGGAGTTCAATTAACAAAATGTTATCACATGTAAGAGGTCAAATAAGTAGAGAGCTTCTCTGGGGGCTCTTTCTGCCTGCATCTGGTTTGCAGGCCCAGGTTGCCGTCTGCTTGGAGTCTGGGCCAGGAGGAACCGGAGGGGAAAATGGTGAACTTACTGCCAGTTTGGTGCTCTGAGCTCTGCTTCCCTTCCCTGGTCTTCCTGTTACTCCTTTCCGAGGTAGCTGCTTCACCCATTTAGCCTGGCTCTCTAGCCGCATTCAGCGGGAGAGACAGGGTGGGGTGAGACTGGAACGAGAGTGAGAGAAGCGTTTTTATTTAACAAACAGGGGCGTGTATTTACAAAGGCTGAAAAATGCTCCCGTAGGGCACACTAACTTCAGGAGAAATTCTCTTCCCCCACAGTATGGTGGCTAAAAGCCGGATTGCTTAGTTCGAATTTTTGCATTCACTTTTCCAGATGAAATTTAGAACCATTTTGTCATTTAAAAAATCTTGTTTTGATTTCGATGGAAATTTAGTTAAATTTACAGATTTAGAGAGAAGTGGTCTTAGAATATTCAGTCCTTCTATCTAGAACATGGTAGATCTTCTCTCTTTTTTTTATGTCTTCTTTTATGACCTTTGAAAAATTTGTTATTTTTTCCCAAAATCCTTTCATAGGCTTTGGTATATTCCTAGGTATTTTGTTTGTTTGTTATTATTGTGAATAGGATCTTTTAAATTTTTTGTTTATTTAATTGAGGTAACATTGGTTTATAACAGTATATAAATTTCCAGTGTACATCATTGTATTTTGACTTCTGTGTAGACTACATCATGTTCACCACCCAAAGGCTGATTACCATCCATCACCACACACATCAGCCCAGTCGCCCCTTTTCCTTCCTCCCTCCGCTTCTGATAACCACCAATCTAATCTCTGTATCTATGTGTTTGTTTATTGTTGTTTTTATCTTCTATTTATGAGTGAGATCATATGGTATTTGACTTTCTCTGTCTGGCTTATTTCACTTAGCGTGATACCCTGGAGATCCATCCATGTTGTTGCAAATGGCAAGATTTCATCTTTTTTTACAGCTTAGTATTCCATTGTGTAAATACACCACATCGTCTTTATCTATTCATCCCTTGATGGGCACTTAGGTTGTTTCCAAGTCATGGCTATTGTGAATAATGCTGCAATGAACATAGGGGTGCATATATCTTTACACATTCATGTTTTCATGTACTTTGGATAAATACCCAGCAGTGGAATAACTGGATCATATGATAGTTCTATTCTTAATTTTCTGAGGAAGTTCTGTACTGTTTTCCATAGTGGCTGCACCAGTTTGCACTCGCACCAGCAGTGTATGAGGGTTCCCTTCTCTCCACATCCTCTCCAACACTTGTTATTTCTTGTCTTGTTAATTATAGCCATTCTGACAGGTGTAAGGTGGTATCTCATTGTAGTTTTGATTTGCATTTCTCCAATAATTAATGAGGTTGAACATCTTTTCATGTGCCTGTTGGCCATCTGTATATCTTCTTTGGAAAAATGTCTGCTCAGATCTTTTGCCTGTTTTTTAATTGGGTTGTTTGTTGTTTTGTTGTTGAGATGTATGAGTTCTGTATATATTTTGGATATTAACTCCTTATCAGTTACATGATGTGCAAATATCTTTTCCCAATTTTTAGGATGTCTTTTCGTTTCGTTGATGGTTTCCTTAGCTGTGCAGAAGCTTTTTAGTTGGATGTAGCCTCATTTGTTAATTTTTTCCCTTGCCTGGTTGGACATGGTATTCGAAAATATGCTGCTAAAACTGATGTCAAAGAGCGTACTGCTGATGTTTTCTTTTAGAACTTTTATGGTTTCAGGACTTACATTCAAGTCTTTAATACATTTTGAGTTAATTTTTGTGTATAGTGTGAGATAATGGTCTACTTTCATTCTTTTGCACGTGGCTGTCCAGTTTTCCCAACACCATTTATTGAAGGGACTTTCCTTTCTCTGTTGTATATTCTTGGCTCCCTTGTCAAAAATTAGCTGTCCATAGCTGTGTGAGTTTATTTCTGGGTTCTCAATTCTGTTCCATCAATCTTTGTGTCTGTTTTTGTGCCAGTACCATGCTGTTTTGATTACTATAGCTTTGTAGTATATTTTGAAGTTAGGGATTATGGTGCCTCCAGCTTTGTTCTTTTTTCTCGGGAATCCTTTGGCTATTCGAGGTCTTTTGTTGTTCCACATAAATTTAAGGATTCTTTGTTCTATTTCTGTGAAAAATGTTGTTGGAATTTTGATAGGGATTGCATTGAATCTGTAGATTGCTTTAGGAAGTCTGGACATTTTAACTATGTTAATTCTTCCAATCCAAGAGCACGGAATATCTTTCCATTTGTTTGTGTCTCCTTCAATTTCTTTCAAGAATGTTTTATAGTTTTCAGTGTACAGATCTTTCACCTCTTTAGTTAAATTTACTCCTAGGTATTTTATACTTTTTGTTGCAATTATAAATGGGATTGTATTCTTAATTTCTCTTTCTGCTACTCTGTTGTTAGTGTATAGAAATGCAACTGATTTTTGTATGTTGATTTTGTATCTTGCAACTTTACCATGTTCATTTATGATTTCTAAAAGTTTTTTGTGGATTCTTTAGGGTTTTCTATACATAAAATCATGTCATCTTCAAATAGAGACAATCTCACTTCCTCCTTTCCAGTTCGAGTCCCTTTTATTTCTTTTTCTTGCCTGATGGCTCTGGCTAGGACTTCTGATACTATGTTAAATAAGAGTGGTAAAAGTGGGCATCCTTGTCTGGTTCCTGTTCTTAAAGGGATAGCTTTCACTTTTTCTCAGTTGAGGATGATATTAGCTGTGAGTTTGTCATATGTGACCTTTATCATGTTGAGGTACTTTCCTTCTATGCCCATTTTATTCAGAGTTTCTGTCATAAATGGATGTTGTATCTCAACAAATGCTTTCTCTGCATCTATTGAGATGATCATGTGATTTTTATTCTTCATTTTGTTAATGTGGTGTATCATGTTGATTGATTTGCAGACGTTGAACCATCTCTGCATCCCTGGAATAAATCATTCTTGATCATGGTGTGTAATCTTTTTAATGTATTGTTGTGTTCAATTTACTAGTATTTTGTTGAGGATTTTTGCATTGATGTTTATCAGTGATATTGGCCTGTAATTTTCTTTTTTTGTGTTGCCCTTGTCTGGTTTTGGTATTAGGATAATGTTGGCCTCATAGAATGAGTTAGGAAGCTCCCCCTCCTCTTCAAATTTTTGGAATAGTTTGAGAAGGATAGATACTAAATCTTCTTTGAATGTTTGGTAGAATTTACCAGCGAAGCTGTCTGGTCCTGGACTTTTATTTTTTGGGAAGTTTTTGATTACTGTTTCAATCTCCTTACTGGTGATTGGTCTATTCAAATTCTCTATTTCCTATTGACGTTTTGGAAGCTTGCATGATCCTAAAAATTTATCCATTTCTTCTACATCATCCAATTTGTTGGCTTATATCTTTTCCTAGTATTCTTTTATAATCTTTTTGTATTTCTGAGGAGTCCATTGTAATTTCTCCTCTTTCATTTCTAATTTTGTTTATTTGAGCCTTCTCTCTTTTTTTCTTGGTGATTCTAGCTAAAGGTTTGTTGATTTTGTTTATCTTTTCAAAGAACCAGCTCTTAGTTTCATTGATTTTTTTCTATCGTTTTTTTAGTTTCTATTTCATTTATTTCTGCTCTGATTTTTAATATTTCCTTCCTTCTACTGATTTTGGACTTCGCTCTTTTTATTAAGACTTGCTTTGTGGCCTAATATGTGATCTGTCCTGGGGAATGTTCCATGTGCATTTAAAAAGAATGTGTATTCTGCAGTTTTTAGATGGAATGTTCTGTATATATCTACTAAGTCCATCTGGTCTTATGTATCATTTAAGGCCAACCTTTCCTTATTGATCTTCTGTTTGGATGATCCAGCCGATGACATAAGTGGAGTGTTAAAGTTCCCTACTATTATTGTGTTTCTGTCTATTTCTGCTTTTATGTTTGTTAATAATTACTTTATATATTTAGGTGCTCCTATTTTGGGTGCATAGATATTTACAAGTGTTATATCCTCTTGTTGGATGGTTGCCTTTATCACTGTGCAGTGCCCTTTTTTGTTTTATTACAGTTTTTGTTGTAAATTCAATTTTGTCTGATGTAAGTATTGTTACCCCAGCTTTCTTTTCATTGCCATTTGCATGGAGTATGTTTTTCCATCCATCCCTTCACTTTCAGTTTGTGAAGTATGTCTTTAGGTCTGAAGTATGTCTCTTGTATGCCGCATATATATGGGTCTTGTTTTTTTTAATCCAATCAGCCACTCTGTGTCTTTTGATTGGAACATTTAGTCCATTGACATTTAAAGTAGTTATTGATAAATATGTACTTATTGCCATTTTGTTACTTTTTCTGGGTGTTTTACTATTTCTTCACTGTTCTTCTCTTGCTGTCTTCCATTGTGGTTTGATGGCTTTCTCTAGTATTATGTTTGGGTTCCTTTCTTTTAATTTTTTTGTGTATTTACTTTAGGTTTTTGGTTTGTGATTACCATGAGCTTCATATATAACAACCTACGTAAATAGCAATCTATATTAAGTTGATAGTCTCTTTAAGTTTGACCTCTTGCTAAAAGCTCCACTCTTTTACTCCCCTCCTTCCACGTTTTATGTTTTTGATATCCTATTTAACCTCTTTTTGTGTGTGTGTGTATCCATTAACCTCTTGTCTTAGAAATAGGATAATTTCAGTAATTTTGTCTTTCGACCTTCATATTAGTTTCACAGGTGGTTGATCTGCTAACTTTACTGTATGTTTGCCTTTACTAGTGATTTTTATTATTATTTTGATAATTTTCTTATTCCTATTTGTGGTTTTTTCTTTTCTACTTAAGTCCCTTTGGCTGGTTTCTTGGTGATAAACTCCTTTAGTTCTTGCTTATCTGGAAAACTCTTTATCTCTTCTTCTGTTCTGAATGATAACCTTGTCAGGTAGAGTATTCTTGGCTGTAGGTTTTTCCTTTCAGCACTTTAAATATATCCTGCTGCTCCCTTCTAGCCTGTAAGGTTTCTCAGGAGAAGTCAGCTGATCGCCTTATGGAATTTCCTTTATATGCAACTTGTTGCCTTTCTCTTGCCACTTTTAGGATTCTTTGTCTCAGGAGGATAGTTTAAGCGCTCTCTGCCCTCTTGTCTCTCTCTTCTCCTTCTGAGACACCTATAATACAGATGTTAGTGCACTTGATATTGTCTCAGAGGTCGCTTAAACTATCCTCAGGTTTCTCAGGAGAAGTCAGCTGATCGCCTTATAGAATTTCCTTTATATGCAACTTGTTGCCTTTCTCTTGCCACTTTTAGGATTCTTTGTCTATGATTTTGACATTTTAATGTGTCATGGTGTGGGCCTCTTTGGGTTCAACTTCTTTCGTGCTCTCTATGCTCCCTATACCTGGATATCTGTTTCCTTCCTTAGGTTAGGAAAGTTTTCAGCTCTCATGTCTTAAAATAAATTCTCTGCCCTCTTGTCTCTCTCTTCTCCTTCTGAGACACCTATAATACAGATGTTAGTGCACTTGATATTGTCTCAGAGGTCGCTTAAACTATCCTCATTCTTTTTAATTCTTTTTTCCTTTTTCTGTTCAGCTTGGGTCTTTGGTCTAATCTTTTGTACAGCTTGCTGATCTGTTCTATTGCATCATTTCCTCTGCTATTTATTCCCTCTAGTGAATTTTTATTTCCACTATTGTATTCTTCAGTTCTGATTAGCTCTTTTTAAAAAAAAATTTTTTTTTTTTTTTGAGGAACATTAGCCCTGAGCTGACATCTGCTGAAAATCCTCCTTTTTTTGCTGAGGAAGACTGACCCTGAGCTAACATCGGTGCCCATCTACCTCAACTTTATATGTGGGACGCCTTCCACAGTATGGCCTGACAAGCAGTGCGTAGGTCTGCACCTGGGATCCGACCTGGCAAACCCCAGGCCACCAAAGCGGAACATGCGAACTTAACTGCTGCATCACCAGGCCAGCCCCTGATTGGTTCTTTTTTATATTTTCCAATTCTTTGTTGCAGTTCTCACTGTAGTCATCTATTCTTCTCCCAGGATCAGTGAGCATCCTTATGACTATTAGTTTGTACTCTTTTATCAGGTAGAGTGTATATCTCTGTCTTGTTTAGTTCTGAGGATTTGTCCTGTTCCCTTATGTGGAACATATTCTTTTGTCTCCTCATTTTGCCTATTTCTCTGTGCTTATATGTATGTTTTAAGTAGATCAGCTACGTCTACCATTTTGGAGAAGTGGCCTTATGTAAGAGATGCCTTATGAAGCCCAGCAATGTGCTTCCCTCTTGTCATCAGTTCCAAATGTTCCAGGAGTGTCCCATGTGGGCTACATGTGTCCTTCTGTTGTGGCAGGGTTGCTCTTACTGCAGGTGAATGGGAACACTAGGCTGTCCCCCTGGCTGGCTAGTTGTAAGGCTCAGCTGCATGTGGCTTCTATGGTCCCTTCAGTCACTTTATTGGGCAGGGGGAGCCCCAGCACAGTTGTCTGCAAGGTCTAATAGCACATTCCTGGGGCAGTTTTTCTGTTAAGTGAACAGGTCCTCAGCATGGCTGGTTGCTAGGCTCAGGGGCTTACAACTGCTGTAGGCCTCCAGCCTGCAAGGCTGCTGTCAACTCTCTCAGGAGTGTAGCTAGGTGGGGCCAGATCCAGGCGTGGCAGCACACAGTTGTTTCAGGCATTGGCAGGTGGGGCAGATCCCCTATATGGCTTAAGATTCCTCCTGTTCATGAAGTGCTGTGCCTATAATGTGCCTTTTTTCCTCTCCAGAAAGCGATTTCTGCCTCTTCCACCTCAGTCAGCACTGTCCCTGGGGTTGTGGGGTTCTTTTTATCCAGTTTCAGGTTCTCTCTCAGGGGTGATTATTCCAAGGGTAGTTGTAAATTTGTTGTGTGTGTGGGAGGAGGTGAGTTCAGAGTTCTCCTGTGCCACCATCTTCCCAGCAATCCTAGGATCTTCTTTTAACATAAAAAATCAAATTGATTATTGCTGATTTATGGAACAGCTACTGATTTTGGCATAAATTTACTTTGTAACCAGCTACCTTACAGGATTTTATTGGTTCTATTATTTTCCAAGTTGATTTTCTTCAAATAGTGATTTGTGAATTCAGTCTCTCAGACTGGTGTTTCACAAATAATGATAATTGGGAAAATTTCTTTGACAAAACTTTTTGAAAAATTCTATTTTTGGGTTATTTAATCATATTGGCCATTAAATCTTGTATAATATTAGGTAATGGTGGTAACAGTCTTGCTTCTCTTGGTTCTGACTTTTTTAGGAAAGTCATCGTTGACATAGATTTATTTTATGATGTTAATGAAATATCTTTTTAAACATTCTTTATCTTTTAACAAGAATTTTGACCAGAAAAGGACATTGGATTTTATCAAATGCTCTTTGAGCATCCATAAAAATGACCATTTGAACTTTCTTATTTGACCTATTAATGTGATAACATTTTGTTAATAGAACTTCTCATTCAAAAAGAGCCTGCATTCCTACAGTAAATCCTAGTTGGTCATGGAATAGATTGCAGAGCAATAGTTCTCAAGGAAGAGCTTTTGCAAGTGACACAAACTCTTCCTAGGTTTTTGTTTGTTTTGCTGAGGAAGATTCGCCCTGAGCTAATATCTGTGCCAATCTTCCTCTATTTCGTATGTGGGTCACTGCCACAGCATGGCTGCTGAGCGGTGTACGTCTGCACTCATGATCTGAACCTGTGAATTTGGGCCACTGAAGCAGAGTGTGCCAAACTTAACTACTAGGCCACAGGGCCGGCCTCAAGCTGTTCCTGTTTTAAATAATGTCCCCAGAGAGGTTGCACCACCACCACCTCCCTCCTGCCCCCATTAGTCCAGTGAGCTACTGCTACCCATGACAGTGTTGCAGTCCTTGGGTGCGTTGGACAGAAAAGGCAAATGAATGCTCAGTATCTGAGACTTTGGCCCAACCCTAACATAATGTCCTTGTCCCCTGGAGCTGAGGCTCCCTTTAGTTTACTTTGGTTTAGACCTGAGAACTCCAGGTCTGTACTAGAAGCAGACAGATGCTCCTTCCGCAAGATCCCACAGCCATGATCTTACTCTGGGGAGCAGACGGAGATGTTCAAGCCTAAGGAGGATACTGAAGAAAAGTGTAACAAGGGCACCATCTATTATTGAGCACCTGCTCTGTGCCAGCTCCGGGCCAGATGCTTTACTCGTATTATGTGACCTCCTGAAAGCCTATGAGGTACTGTTATCCCCATTTTACAGATAAGAGGTCAAGTAACCTGCCCAAGGACATAGTTATTACATAGCAGAGTTGTCCTTTAAAAACCAGGTGTAATTCTGAAGGCTGTGTAAACTGGATCTGTAATTTCTGAAGACTGGCTCTCAGGGATGGGTCACGAGGCAGAGGTTACTACTCCCCTGTTAAGTGTGTGGCTTCTCACACTTCTAGTCCTTTCTTTTGCCTTTGAGGGACCTGTGGGGGCAAGATGGAGGGCAGTTTCTGGCAGGCTACAGAGGTCCTGGGGCAGCACCTCTCCCACACTGCTGGATCCAGGTTCCAGAGGCTTCTAGGCTGACAACTTACCTGAAACTGCAGTCAGGGGAATCCAGCTGTTTGTCATCATGAAAGCTCATGGTATGTTACTGTATTTCTGCCTAGCGCTCTCAAAATTCAAGGAAAAGAAATATCTGACATTTATTGAATACCAGATGGTGTTCTAAGAATTTTCCGGGTACTAATGAATTTAATCCTTGTACATCATTGTGAGGTAGGCGCTAATATCCTCATTTTACAGATGAGAAAACTAAGGCACAAGAGAGGTTAAGTAACACTCACAGATAGAGCAGCAGAGCCAGGATTTAAGCTGAGGCTTTTAACCATGGCACTGTATTAACGAAGGGAAGGCTGAATGAAGCAGTCACTAGAACTCACTTAGCTCTATTTTGAGAAGACGGTGAGGTTCTGCCTCTGGTCTGGGTTCATGCACAAATACCAAAATTAAGGAAGCCTTTGCCCTGTGTTCTATGGGAGGTTTCTGTCTGCCCTGTAGTCACCCTAGGACACCTGCTTTACCATTAGCTAATACCACAAGGGAGGTTACAAACGTGTGTCTTCCTGAGTTCTAGAGGTGCGTAGGAATTAGTGGGTTTCTTTTAGTGGTCAGGGGAAAGGTTCAAAGAGGAAGATAAGCTGTGTTTCAAAATGCTGTCAGTTTCATGAACAAAGGCTCGGCCATCTGTGCCTGATCGACCTCTCCTCCTTTTCTTTTTTAAATGTCATCAAGTTCAGAATCTGACATCTTGAATTAGAATTTTGAATCAAAGCCGGACTTTCTACTGTTTCCGCAGGAGCGAGAGTTCTAACTCTTGATTGTCTGTGTGGCTTCCTCTCACGATGGCAGCTTTACTGAGGCACCAGCCCAGGGGTCTGAGAGGAGCTCCCGCCCCTGCCGTACACCCACAACGTCACAGTGAGAAGGCAGTCAGCACCCCATCAGGACAGAAGCCCGTACCCTGACTTGCGGACTTTCTGCTGGAATTTCTAGCAGAGTTTACCCTTGGTCTTTCCCTGCATATGAACATTAACACCGGCTTTCAGAGACCTGGACACCTTTACAGAGGCAAAAGGTTTAAAAAGAAAAAATTAGATTTTATTTGAGATAAGCAAAGGATATGAATAAATCATCAAATGAAACCATTTGAAGTCATTTCACAAATACTTTAAGAAACCCACCAATAAAAGCCCAAAGAACCAGTAATAAGCTGCGTATGCCACATTTTTACTTTTATGCAAAAGACAAGTAAACAAGCTGCTATCAAGGATGTATTCCTTCAGGAGAAGGAAGTTCCAAGATTCATTGTAGGGTCAGCACAGCCGCACTCAGTCCCCGGGCCTCTTTAACAATTTGTGGCCCGAATCATCTCCAAAGAAAAGTGAGTTTCAAGAATGTTCTATGTGGGCATTTTTACGATGCCCGTAGTCTAATTCTTAGGAAACTGGTACTCTACCAATGGAAAACTGAGCCCTGTTATCTGAGCACTGTTCCCAGTCTCTGCCTAGACAGCATCTTCTGAGCAACCAACACTGAACTACAGGGAAAAGGGCGACGTAAAGGCAGAGGAGAAAAACTGAGGACATATGCCCTCAAATTATACATTTTAAGCCAAATAACAATAGTTAAATAATACATCACCCATACCCATTCTGTATATCTTGATTCTTATTTATCCCACATCAAATATGAGTCAAATAATTTTAATAGATGCTTTTACTAAGTTCCTAAGTGAAATCAATTCCAATAAATTGTCAGTGCTCAAGAGATGAATGCAAAATTTCAATGTAAATAATCCTTCAGTGAGAAATTCCTTTATAACTGCTTGGATATTACCAAAATATAATTTAAAAACCTCTCTTTGTAACCACCTAAGTTAAATAATTCTTTTTTAAGGCACAAACTCGAAGGTAACAAAACAACCATAAATTTGGCATTTGGGACCACACTCTCCTAAAGGGCATCAGGAAGTTTAGATAGAGGCTGATGTTCCGGCCAGGGTGAGATGGACGTGGGCCTAGGCTGCAGGCCCCCACGTGTTGGGAGTCAACTCTGGATGCCGGGCTGTGGGGCGGCGTGGAGGGGCTGCCGGGGTGGGCACTAGGGGAGCTCAGGGCAGCAGCCATTTACCAACCTAGGAACTGTTTCTGTACGGTAGCAACTGATGCTGCCGTCCCAGTGCCAACTGCCTGAACAGCAGCTCTGCCTGCCGCTTTCTATAAACGCAACTCAATAAAAACAGGAGATTATGGGCACACTGTTTCATTAGTTTATTAGAAAAGAAAAACAGTTCCCACAGACACAATATACAACATTCTAATTTCTAAATCCTTTTGCATTGTTTTTTAATCTACTGAGACTAAACACCCTTCACAACCCCTCCCCATGGTTTGCTCTGTTCACACTAGAACCCAACTCCTTGCTCCTAGTTGCACAAGTCAGAGGTTCCAACAACCCGGACCACAGCCATCACAGTGGAACCGCTCTCTAAAGTGGTTGAGCCCTTTGATAAACTTAAACAGCTGCTAACTCATTCTAACTAAACAGTGGATGGATTGTGTCTGCCCCTAAGACTAAATGCCACACATCTGATGCTCACACTCAGATCTTCCTATTACCACTTGACACCGAGAAAGTATGGTGGAATATTCACCGATGTGTTAATCCTACGAGTGCTACTTGTGATCCAGAGTCAAAATAAATAGTCAGGGTGTCCTCTAAAAAGCCCATGACGGCCCTTTTGGCTGTGTCGCCAGTCAGTGCCTGGACGCTGCTTATGTGCTCCAGGGCTGTTTTGACCATCTGGTCTCTTTCCTGGGGGCTGTGGGGTGCTCCAGTGTCATCTCCCTCTGCTCCTGACTTTAAAAACTGTAGGATATAGGACTGGATCATGTCCCCATTCAGTTCAAGGGTTTCTTTGATGGAGGGCAGGTCTGAGGTGCTGGCCAAGCTCAGGAGGTGAATCAGCGCCTGGCAGATTTGGGTCCGCAGGCTGGCACAGTACTTGAATTCCAGAAAGTCTGTGGTGTCTTCACTCTTCTGTAAGGCAGTGACCAATGCGTTCCAGATCTGAGCATACTGGTCAACAGACCCATAATGCTCCCTCTTGCCCGGAATGGAAAGGGCAGTGGCAGATTTGATGCGCACTTTGAAGTTCTTGCATGATGTCACAACGGATGTCAGGGCGTTGTAGGCCTGGGAGGTCCACGGGGCTGTTCCTGGAAAGAATCCATAGTCATTAAAACAAATGAAGGCTTAGAAATAAGTGAGGGGTAGTGGGACAGAAGGAAACACGTATTTGTGCTCAAGTTAGAAAAATCTTATGTTTTCATTTAATACACACAGTAATCCTGTCAGATCAGAGTGGTGAGTGACTAACTGCCAGATCCTAAGGCAGTGGCTGAGTCCTGACTCCCAAACCTCCCTCTGTCCCCAGACAAGCCTGTTGCAGGCTCAGGGCCTCTGCTACCCTAAATAGGGACTCTGGCGACTTTGAAAGAAGCTTCTTCTCTGGGAGGATACTGTCTCGAGGGGTGAGGCTTGACGGGAGAAGCATGGACTGAACTGCAGCCACACCTGTCCCCTCAGGTGGGTGCTTCAGAGCAGTGCGCAAACTGCACAACTGTGCGCCCAGCCCTGTTCATGCTGGCAAAAGAATATTTCCTCACCCGGCTTAGCATCTAGACCCTGCTCTGGCCACAGCATGTCATGGATTTTATTGCAAAGAAAAGGAAAACACTATGTAGGCAGTGACTGGGGAACAGCATACTCAGATTAACTGAAAGCTCAATTTGCTGATTCTGAGAAGATGGTGCCCAGATTTCTGTCTTCTCTCCCTTCCTGTTGGCCCCAGGAAATCAGCCTGCTTTCCTCCTTGTCAGAGCTCCCACTACCCACCAGCCACTCCATTTGGGGGGGTTCTTATTCCTCAAGATGGGCAGCAGAGTAAAACGCAGCTTCCCTACTCTCCCAGCCCTTCCCAACTCTTTGCTGATTCCAGAGAGGAAGGAAGATGCCCACCTCAGTGAGCGCCAACCCCAAAGGTCACCTTAGGCTATTCCCTCAGTGGAAAAAACCACCAGGCTGCTTCTCCACCAGCTCCCGGCTGACTGGTCTGCATGGACGCTCTTGACAAGAAAGTAGAGCACAGCCAGCTTCCTGCATGCTCTGCTGGTCCAGAATGATTTTTTCCCTCCAAGAACACAGGCTTATGTTTCAAATCTTGTCACAGAGACAAACGTGTAAGGCGAATGCTGGCAATTGAAGTGAAAGGCATTTGGAGGCTGTGATCCACACACCTAAGCAGCTGTCAGCCTCTGGTGACACACCACGGTGCACGGCATGTGCCACTGCTCCGAGACAGCTGCCCTCCCCACGCACAGCGCGCCACTGCAGTTCAGGATTTCCAATGGCACCCTCCCTCTCCCACGCCAGTTTTCTCCTTTATTTTTTTCCTGATTGTTAAAACAACATGTGCTTATTGTAGAAAATTTAGAAAATGAAAGCAGAAAAAATATCCTGCTACTCCTCCCATCCAGAGGCAACCACTGTTGACAATTAGGCTCCTTTCCTTTCAGTCTTTTTTCTACCTATTTACTGAGATCATACGGTAGAAACAATTTCATATCCTGTTAGAGTTTGCTTAACATCAGAAGCATTTTGCCACATTATCAAAACATTTTGCAAACACAATTTTAAATGGCCACAAAATATCCATTGAATATATATACAAATCATGATTTCCCTCAGCACATCCTACACTTGGTGTTCTATATGTTTCCATTTTTTCTAATCTTGTGACGAACATCTTTAATAACAATGCAGACTGGTGTGTGCTGTCCGAGGAGGCCGTCCACCAGCGAGAAGAGGGACACTCTCTTACCTAACGGAAGAGCAGGATTTTTAAACACATTTCCCAGTGCGTAACAAGCATTCCATCGGACTTTCATGGCAGCCTCAGTCAGAACAGTAGAAATCAAGGCCTGGAGAGACTCCTCAATGATTTCAGCAAATCTGGGTTTTTGTATATGAGACGGTTGCAGAAAATGAAGCAAATTTCCAAGGGCCCGGACTGCATTGCTTTTCACCTAGAATAACATGTAAAAGTATTAGAAATCTGTTTTGCCAAAGAGATGTGTCAGAAAGTATAATTTCAGCTTTAAAAGCCCAGGCAGTCCCAGACATCCTAAAGCAAGAGAGCTAATGAAAAATGTGGCCAGTAAAGGTGCAAGTCCTCGGATCTCCGCCAGGTCTGGTGTGGTTAACGTTCCGAGCCACCAGAGAGGTGAGGTTCCAGAGCTCCTCGCCATGATTTCTCAGTGAGACTGGACCTCAGAGACGTCCATCTTCACTGTTTCATAGAGATGGCATCTAAGGCCCAGGGGCAGCAGGACATGGCTGGTTTGCACAAGGTAAGGAGGAGAAGCTGGGTTTCATGATTCCAGTCCAAAACTTTTCAGCTAGAGTCTCAACCTTTGCAGCATTAACAGAATCATCTGGGGAGCTTTCTTTTTTCAAAACAAATTCCCAGGCCCTAACCCTGGAAATTCTGATTGAACTAGCCTGCAGTCGGGTTTCCCAGGTTTTCAGAGCCACTGTAGTAAATTAAGCACTTGGTGCAGGTCAGGTACTACGCCAGGCGCTTTAACATAAGGCATCTCAGAATCCACTGAGGTATGTGTGATGACGTCCATGTTAGATGAGGAAACTCACCTTCAGAGAAGTTAAATCATGCACCAAAGGCCTCCCGGCTACTAAAGGGACAGCCAGGATGTGAACCGTGTCTGTCTGACCCTAAAGCTCGGGTCTACGCTTTTTAAACTTATTAGTGTATAACAGGGGATATTCAAAGCCAAGCTGCTCATCTTTCTGACTGGTCAATTCTACTTAAGGATTTTTTACAAAAAAGCAAATTAACATTAAAACAAACATGGACATATCATGGGGTATTACAAATGGCACTGATATTTTTCGTGAGTTGGGAGACAGGAAAGAAACTGCCCAAGAGCGGGCCACTTGATACCCTGCGCACACTCTCCATCTCCTCTGAACAGGGATATACTTAGTGGCATAAAACGATAATACGTGAAGCAGCTAACTGAGGAACACTGGGTTTGCTGATTGTCTACCTTGTCTTTGTCCTTCGATGCCTCTATGGCTGACCGCAACATCTTCAAGAGCAGCAGACCAGAGAACTCTTCCTGGAAACTTGGGTCCGGTGTTTCCCTATTCCACCCAAAGGAGGCAAAACATGTTGAAAGGTAAAACCCTTTAAATATACACCTATACGAATATATTCACCTAGTATAACTAAAAACACTTTAGGAAAACAGCTCCACAAATCTGTTCAGAGAATACCAAGGACTTACAGTTTACACCTAGTCCACATCTAGGAACGTAACCCAAAGGAGTATATCAAAATGGAGATGTCATGTGCAAAAACGTTCACGGCATGTAAAAGCCTCGAACAACAGAAAGGTTCAACAGCAGGGCAAGGGTTAAATGATCATCACATAGTGATGACTGGGTAATAATAAAAAACGATTTATAAGAGTCAGGAGAAGTCAGCAGAATGCTCATACATGTCACATGTTAGAGTTAAGTGACAAAAAGCAAGACACTTGTGTATGAATAGCAACAGTTGCCTCTGGGGAGGGGCCCTAGGGGATTAAGGCAGGAGAAAGGCTTTACACCGAGCACCCTTTGTACTGTCTGAATTTTCTTTTTATCTGTGAATATATTACTTAAAAAAATACAAATACGATATTTAAAAAGTAGGGCAACCATTACTAAGGTTTTGGACTTCTACTTTTCTACTTCCCACATTTTCTATAATGTGGATGTATTACTTATATCAGCATAGAGTATTTTTTATACATACATGTTAAGAACAGCTTACGAATCTTCTTACTTGAAGAAATAAAAAATAAAACAAAGCAGGAAGATTGACTACATAATTTAGGGGAATTACTGCTAATTCTTGGGATCAAAGATACCCTCTTGGGACCTCAGCTTCAGAAGCAACCCGGTGAAACGAGCTGTGACACCTACATGTTGACAATCAGGGTGTCTGTCAGGTTGCCCAGGGACCAGGCTGCTTTGGCGCGGACATTCAGAGACTTGTCTTGAAGTGACATCAATATTGCATTTGCTGTGTCTGCAACAAATATGACATCCTGTAAGAGAAACAAAACAAAACACTGTAGTTACTTTACGAGTTCACGCTGCTACCCTGGAAATTCTGAAATTTGTTTTCTGATAAAAGCGATATGCCTTTACTATGAATTTCTATTTGGAAATAAAAATTCATTTATTCAGTCAATTTACTATTCTTCTTATATGTTACAATTTGGACACTCAAAGTCTAGGGGAAGGTCCCCCGTGATTTTGGTGTGTGCCAGGCACCCCTGAGGAGCCTGTGGAGTCTGCCTGTGCGAACAGCTTAGAACCCGGCCTGCGATGGTTATCTGTGAACTCTGGGCTTGGATATTTCCACCTCAGGAAATGATGCTGACAATGAAGAGCATTTCCAAAATACCTCCTATTCACTTACACACCTCTCAGTGAGAGAAGTGTCACAAGTAAGAGTGAAGGAGAAATACATTTCCTTCATAGTAAACACTCTCAGTTTTCTAAATTATTACTATTACATGGTAATGTCCCGTTTAATTTTTTTTCAATTATCCATTAATTTAAACATTTACTGGGCAAGCAGGGTCCTAGGCAGTGTGCTAAGTAACTAAAAGTAAATGAACTACAAGCACGGCCATATTTTAGTAGAAATTAAGGAAACCACATTACAGAGCAATTTAATTTCCTTTACTGTCCAACCCTACAGCTTGACAGCCACCACGGGCTCTCCGAGAGGCACGGAGCAGCTCCGCGGGCCACCCTCACCTGTCTGAGACAGGGAAAGAGCACGTAGACTCCCAGGGCCCGCGAGGTCGCAGCTTTCACTAAACGGTTCTTGCTGTCGTTCAGCCCAAGCAGCAGAGTGATGCACAGGATCTGCCTGTCGCTCTGCAACGAGAAAGGATGGCAAGGAACAGTGAGGATGGAATAACTTCGCCACCATCTGTGCCAAGGGACTGTGACGTGTCACGTGCTTGAGTCCACATTCAGGAGTTGAACACAACTGAGACCTGGAGGCCCCCTTGGTAGAGAGCAGAGGGTCTCTGCTCAGACGCAGCTACTACCTGAGGGCCAGCTGGCGCAGGGCGCACACAGCATCTGGGATCACATTTAATCCTTACCACTGTGTGAAGTAGGTCATTTTATTCTCCTACTTTATTAAAGATGTCTTTTTTATAAAAGCTAATTTACATAAATAAGAACAGATGCAAACGCCATTGAGGACTAAAGGAGCGGAGCGCTCTGGACACTGTATGTGTTGGGCACCAGCTAAGTATTTTCACTGACTTCGTGTTATTACTCACATCACTCCCACTTGTAGACGAGAAAACTCAGTTTTGCAGAAGATAATCAAAGAGCTAGAACACGGAACAGCCGGGATTTAAAGGCAGGTTTTTCTAACGCTGGGTTTGAAATCTCTCTGACGTCAAACCCTCCGCTGCCCCTACTTCTCCCACCTGCTTTCTAAGCACAGGGAGGAAAGCTCTCCAAAGACACTGAGATTCTAAGTTTCCTACTGCCCTCGCCCCACACTCAGGGAGAATAAGCACCTTCTCCTCAGAGATGATGGGAAATGCTGGTTCAAAATGAAAAAGAATCAAAATCAAACTCAAGCTCTGATGCTCAGGGGCACGACTTAAGGATGAGAAAACGCCCCAAGTTACCGGCAGGCTGCTGAAGGCTTCTGGCAAGATGGAAGACAGGGCATCGCAGGCGCTCGCCTGGAGGGTCGGGTGCTCTGAATTCTGCAGGGCTCTCGGTAAAGGACCGTTCAGCATCATAGTCCAGAACATCACCACCTGGAAGAGGGGCGCAGTTAAAACCACGGCCGGAGGGACGACAGCGGAACCAACCGATGCTAAGCTACGAGAAGTGACCATGGTAATGAAACATTTTTCTTTAAAGTAGTGGCCTTTTGTAAATACTTTCACTGGTTCTTCTTCCAGAGATGAAAGAACTTTAGAAAACTACTAACTGAATCCTTCCATTTTATCGATTAGAAAACTACAGTCTGCTCCAGTCAAGCAGCAATAGTGATGAGGAAGAGGATGAAGGTGATGATGACAGTAACAGCAGTAGCAGTAGCAGCTAAGGTTCTTCAGAGAGCTTATATGCCAGGCGCTGCTCTCAGTGCTTTACACATAGCAACCCAGTTTAACCCTCAGCAGAGCTGAATTAAATATATCATTATCTCCATTTTCACACAAGGAAACTGAGGCATGAAGAGAGAATGTAACTTGCTAGTAGGCAGCAGAGCTGGACTCGAGTTCAGATCAACTGACACCCAGCTAGGGCTCTTTCCCCTGATCCCTTGTGGGCTCAGGGTCCTGGGGCAGCCGGGAGGCTGTGTGCCGGTGTCCAAAGAGCACAGGATCTGGAGGCAGAGCTGGGACTGTCTTTCGGCTGCTACTTCCTGTCTCTCCAGCCTCGGGTGAGTCACTGGACCTGTCTAAGCTTTGGGTCCTCTTCAGTAAAATAGGACAAAGACATCTGTTTGGCAGAGTTTGTGTGATAATGCACTGTAATGCTGTGTGTAAAGTTCCTAGCACAGTGCCTGGTGCACAGTGGAGACTCTTAAATTGGGCAGTCGGCTCTGTTTTAAGCACTTTGAAGGATTATCTCACTTCAAAGCCCCTTAAGGTGGCATCTGAAGAGTACCCTTAACAGTTTCCTTCCCCTGCTTTATAAAAACCCTGGGATTTCATGTGCATTTGCAGATCTGCCTGGGGTTTTGGTGTCTTCACTTTCTGCTCCCTGGACTGGGCCCTGAGTTGGGCCGTGTATCCCATGCATCAGTTCTGTCCTCCCCACAGTCCTAGCTCCTGGAAACCCAGTCTGGGTTCTCCCTGCCCCAAACCAGAAGACTGTGGACAAGTGTGAAAGCCAGCCTCCAAGATGGCCCACGATGATTCTTGCCTCTTAACGTTTAGAAGGCAGCCCCCTCCCACACTGACTCGGGTTGACCTGTGTAACTAATAGGATATTGTGGAAATGACAGTGTGAAACTTCCGAAGCTGGGTCATAAAAACCCCGCAGCCCTGTCTTGCTCTCTCTCTCGACTCACTTGCTGTGGGGGATGCCAGCTGCCACGTCAAGAGAATACTCAAGCAGCCCTCTGGAGAGGTCCTCTGGGGAGGAACTGAGTGAAACTTGCTGCCAACAGCCAGCACTAACTTGCTGGGCACGCGAGTGGCCAGGTGGGAAGAGCCTCCAACCCCTGTCAAGTCTGGCTGACTTAACCTCACGAGAGACTTGAGCCAGAACCACCCAGCTAAGGTGCTCTCAATTCTCGACTCACGGAAAATATATGAGAATAAATGAATATTGTTTTAAACTGCTAAGTGTTTAGGATAATTTATTACTCAACAAGAGATAAGTAATACAGAAAAGTATATCCCTTTTTAAAAGATGAAACAATACCTGAGTGTGAACAGTTAAGACTTGCCTAAAGTCACTTGATGAGTAAGGGGAGAAGTTTGGATTCAAAACCAGGTCTGTGATAGCAAAGCTCAACTCATCTCCCTGCGAATGGACACATTTCAGCTTTCGTGGCAGTCTAAGAAAGGAAGTAGGGCTAGACATTCTTAACTCACTGCAAGGATGATGGAAATTATGAAGGGAAAAGAATAGGGAGAATGAGGAGGGCAGAGGGAGAAAACACCATGAACGTTGAGCTAATTTTGCTTTTGGCACTAAGCAGAGCCTTTTTTAGTGAGGTCATGTGTTCCTCTTTCAAAGAACTGGCACAGTGTAAGGGCAACAGAAACAACCTAAGACCACAGGAATTTAATAGGAATCGGGGGGTGGGGTGTGGTGGTGAGGGAGCTAAGGGAATTAACATTCATTGACCATTTACTATTTGTCAGTATCTTTACATTTCATTCAATCTTACAATAGCTCTATGAGTTAAGAATTTTTATTTCTCTTTACAAGAAGGAAACTATGCTCATAATCACATCCATTAAGTGGTGATCCCTAGATTTGATCTCCTGCCTTCTAATTCCAAATACTTGGCTTTTCCCACCATTCTAGGGTGAGTAACCAAACTAGGTTTTATGCAAAATAAATACTGGTTTTTCCATTGCTGACTGTATGTTACACATAATCCTACCACATACTCAACTGCAAATAAACTGAAATGCAAATAATACTTATTTATGCAAGTATCAAATCATCCTAGATTATAAACCATAATTTTTGACATTGGAAGAAACCATACCATCTACTCCACTTTATCACTGAGCCTCAAAATAAAAATGACTGAAGCACTAAGAAAAGAGAAAACTATGAACTGACGTTTACTTACCAAGGTGACGGGCACTCTCTGATCAGGTGCGACGCTGGAATCTCGTTTATACTGTTGTATTAAGCCTGTACCCACTTCTTCCAGAAGCTGCCAAGATAAATAGATTATCAAAGCAGAGTATTAGAACCATGGAGGAGGTAAAAAAACCACTTTGGTCTGGAGATGATCTCAAATCAAGAGGAAAAATAATTTCCAAATGATTTCCCTTCTTTTCTCAGTAACTCCTATGTCAGAGGCATTCTTTCCAGGAGCAAAATCACCAGCTATATATTGTTCATTTATTACCAAGTCAATTCTTTGGGCTTATACGTAGAGCTGAAAATAGAGGAATGTATGACTTCCCTATCTGAAACCTCTCAAAGAAACCTCAGAACTGATGGACATGCAGCAGAGGGAAGAACATAAAGGGAAGAGAAGAAAAAAGCATGTGGCTTTTGAGGAAAATTACCTTTGCTCCATGAAGCTGAATGGATGGATCTGCTTCACCCATGCACTTGCAAATCACCTCTCCAAGCTCCATCAGGTAGACCTGAGCCATTGAGAAGTAGCCTCTTGCCAAATGAGCCAACACCTGCAAGGAGAACAGAGGATCAACCCCAGACCTGAATGCAGGGCTGCAATATCCAGAAAGTGCTTCGGTATTTCAGAAATCGCTCACACTTTGCAAGGGCTGAAATCTGATGTGGAATGAAATGGAAAACAACCATTATCTTTATGACTAAAATAAACTATATCACACAATTTTATAGCACTTTATAGTTTATGAAATGTGTTTCATTAAGATTATCAGTATCATCTCCTTTAAGCCTAGGAACCATTTTTTGAGGTAGGTATTAACTGAACATTTCAACTGAAGAAAATCGGGCTGAAAAAGTGAAAGGTTAAAGAGGTTAAAGGACATGTGTAATATTAACCAGACAATTAGCAGCAGACGCCAGGAGCAAACCCAGGTCTTAGATCATATTTGAGTACAGAAAAAGAAAATACTTTAACCTAGGGTTGCTTTCTTCCTTTGTAGCAGCAATTATTTTGTCTCTAACCAAAGAGAAGTCTATGGAAAATTAAACATTTATTTAACTTTAAGTTGCAGAAATCAAAGATCAGCTCTATAATTTCTTTCAGAATTATTACAGAATTTAGTATACCCACCTGTCATCTAATAACTGAGGTGACTAAAATGGCTTGCAACACAAAGGACTGAACCTGACATTTTATAAGCAGGTTTTCCATGATTTTCATGGACTCACTCCTCGCATCATCGTATGAAGGAAGAACGATTACTGCCACTTCAGAGATGAGCCAATGAAACCTCCTACCTGTAAGGCCTCCAATCGCATGGGGGACGGTTCATAGGTGCTTCCTGCTGTAGACGCAGCATCGCCACCTGAGCAGGAATCCTCCTTGGGCAGCACAACAATGGAAATGCAAAGTCGAATGAGCCAGCAGGGCTCTGAAGAGCCCTTAGGGGAGCTAACTGATGCCTCTTCCAGAAGGGGTCCCGAGCTGCCTTTCTTCCACCAGTCAGCAGGGCTGAGGTGAGGAGTCGCTGAATTGCTATTGCTGAGTCCAGAAGAACAGGGCTGTTGTAAAAGTAGCTGGACTTCAGGTAAAGGTGCGTGAGTGGAAACTACGGCTCCCAGGAGAGTGAGGCTTGACACTCGAACATTAACATCTGTCACAGGAAACAATAAGAACCTGTCACTGTGGGAACAACTATCGTAAGGATCATAATTATCGCTGCAGGCAATTAAGAATTATGGTGTCTCGTTTAACTTGAATCTAACGAAACCTCTAGACCTAACTTCCAGTTTATAGGAAATACATGGGACAGAAATACAAGTTACCACCATAAAGAAACGACCCAACAAACTGAGAATGTAAGACATGCTACAAGACAACTGGCTTGGACTCTCCCAAAAATCAGTATGGTGAAAGAGAAAAAAAAGGGTGGGGAGACTACTCTAGATTAAAAAAGACTAAAGAGACATATAATAACTAAATGCAGTGCATGAACCTCGAATGAACCCCAGATTTTTTTTTTAAAAAAAGCTATCAAAGACTTTTTGGGACACATGGGGAAATTTGAACACGAATTAATATTAGACAATATTATGGAATTAATTCAATATTTTTAGGTACAAGAATAATATTTTGTTTTTTAGGAGATTAATCTTAGGAGATGAATACTGAGGTATTTAGGGTAAAACATCATGTCTGTAATTTACTTTCAAATGGTTCAAGGGAAAAAATCTATATAAATACATATACATACACAAAAATATACATATACACACATATGCATACATACACGCACAGACACGCATATGTAGAAAGAGAGACAGAAAGCAAACATGACAAATGTTAACTGTTAAGTCTAGGTAGAGGCATACAGGTGTGCAGTGTATTATTCTTTCAAGTTTTCTATGGATTTGAACATTCTAATAATAAAAAGTTGCTGGAGGACAAAGCCAGACACTTGAAAGGGACCTCTGAGATATGGTCCACTCCCCTCGGTTTGCAGCTGAAGAAAAGCCAGTGCAGTGGAATGAGCAGCGGACTGAGCCAGGAGACCTGGGTTGTTTTAATCTTACTTCTCCCACTAACGTGATGAGACACCTTAAGGCAAGATTTATCTTTCTGGGTTCCGTTTCATACACTGGTGAAAGGAGTGAACTGACTTAGTTTACACATCATTATCTCCTGTAAGCCTCAAAAATCTTATGAGGTAGGTATAATTCCTCTTGTTAGGAGGAAATTAGGGTTCAGGGAGAGCATGACTATGAGGTGGCAGAAATGAGAGAAAAAAGAGTGGGCTGCAGACCCTGGACTGGCTCCGGGTCCAGTACCCCTTCCATGATGTCACAAAAAACATCCACGCCTCCTTCAACTTCTTTAATTCTGACTGAAAAACTCGACTTGTCAGAAAGTGGTCTGATCCTAAAGCTTGCAAACAAAAGAAAACAAATGTCTACAGCACATATATATGATGTGTGGGAATAAGTTAGGAAATAAACAATAAGACTCTGCAGTGAGTGGGGATTTGAGGTTCTGGAATATTCAGAGGAGATAATGCTAAAGAAGTTAGGTTTTATATTCCAGTTTTTCTTTCCAAAAAGAGATGATGTCTGTCTATCTGACTGTCCAACCAGCCCCTCCTTATGCCTAGAGACGGACTGTTATATACTAGAGGGGGACCTCTGGTGCCTGGCTCAGTCCTAATTCTAAAGGAATACTCTGGCTACTGCACAGAAGCACTGAAGGGGCATTCAACTACACTGCTGCCCAGCTCACTTTCTTCCGATGGTGCCCACTGGGGCTGCAGGGGGCAAACTGGGGTTCTAGCAGTTGTTAGTTCGCCCAGAAACTTGAGGAGAATAAGTAGAGATATCTTTGAGCCATAAAAATGCTCTGAATATTGCTTTAACTAATAATCTAGATTTGATATAGAGAACAATCAGTTTTAAATGACCACCAACCTTTGTGGCGGAGATAAGGCTTTATCTGGTTCCAGACTTTGGTCAGCAGGCTGAGTTTCAGACGGTTGTAAGGCGAATTGGATACTAAATTTGCAAGGCACTGCAAAACACAAGAACAGCTCATCAACATGCCTGATTAAGTCACAGCACAGAGACGAAATTTTATAGCATTTAATTAACAAGAAAAGTCTTTACACCTATTTGAAAGTCAGTCTTTTTCTTTTTTGTCTTCTTTTTTAGGTTGGGGGGCGGGAACAGCACTTGTATTCTCATGGTACAACTAAGATAAAGGAGTATTTTTAGTAAATCATTTATTTGGACCTACAGAGATTGTAAGTAAGATCACACAAGTAGGTATAGACTTCCAAATAGGACATATTTAAATAAAATTACTACTTGGTTATATTCTTAAGTCAAGTTACTTTTGGGAAACGTAAAGCGTTACACAAAATTGAAACAGAAACCCTCTGTGGAACCTACGGATCACTTGGCATATTTACCTTAATTATCTGAGTAAGGGTCTGTGAGGATGACTCAGCCACCAAAGCTAACAACAGACATCTGTGCAACTCTCTAATGCTGGAAGCAATCATCACAGAGAAGGGGGTGAAAGCCCTTCTGTGGTCGCTGGTATCTTCAGCAACAGAAAGAAACTGCTTTGAGCCTTCCAAGATGGCCGATAAAACTTGCAGAGCACAGGCACGCGTCTGAAATTTCAGGACGATTTGCATCAGTTAGTTAAAAATCAGGAGTCGTATCCCCTTCTTCCATATATATTCTTAATTTTCAAAGTACTTAGGATCATTTTAATTAAAAGAATAAAAGCAATGTGATTATCTATCAGTCCTAAGAGTAGCCATGAATTAGGCTACTTGCACCCCACACTTAAAATCTTAAATCACATTGCTGTTAGGTTTTCCTACAGTAAGGAATAAGTCTAAGCTACACCATAGTACAAAAACCTGAAATCGTGGGCATGAGAATAATTTAGAGATTAGAGGCCTAGTTTATTCAAGCACAAGGCCAACTGAAAAGAGAGAGCTACACAGCCCATATGTATGCGTCTAGAGTCTGTTTCATATCAAAGTTCCCAAGGACATCCTGCTGTATACTCCACCCTGAAGCATCTACCAGTGCTCAATGTTAATGAAACAGGATATGAGGAACTCAGCAAATTCATCTTGGCAGGCACCATTAGTGATCCAACTTTTTACAAACACTCTTAGGTGGCGGAAATAACATTGCCTGCAGGGAAAGTCTTCGATAATCAAAGAAAGAAATACCATGAAAAATAACTTCCTGGGTGGAAGGAAACCCGTGCACCTTTGTCAGTGGACTGCTGCATCTGTCAGGAAAAGTGTCACTGCATCAAGATTTTCTTTACACGATTGAAAGACTACTTCCAACTGATACTGTGATGATTTTGTGGTATTAAAAATCAGAAAAGAAAAAATAAAAAGACAAGAAAGCCAATTTAACCAAAATGGAATGTGGGTGATAAATGCAGGACTACTAACATGAAACAATACTGTATCCCCTTTGTCCAGCACACCCAAAAATGCCAAGTAAACACTTTCAGTCAAAAAGCAGAGAATCAATATTATAATTCTAGGATCTAATCTAAATATTTACTCAAAGCATATCTGGGTTTGGTGCGAAAAAGGTTTTCCAGAAAGTCTTCAACTATGTTATCTCCAAGTAAGCAAAGAACAAAGCAGTCCTCCACGCCTTGTGTAGAATGGAATCATACACAAAAAACTAAAGAGTTATTGCTTTGAGAACAAACTTGTAGTATAGCAGTATGCTTCTTTGGAAGTAAGCATAATCACTCAAGTTAGGAAGTTGATAATGTACTAGGAAACTGTGTGTGTGTGTGAGAGAGAGAGAGACAGAGAGAGAGAGACACAGAGAGAGAGAGAGAGAGGGAGAACGTGCACTCATGCAGTCAGCTGATCCTAGAAGAACTTAGATCAAGGGCTAGCAGTACATAATTTATATTTTAGACTTTTTTTTTTTTAAAGATTTTTTATTTTTTCCTTTTTCTCCCCAAAGCCCCCAGGTACATAGTTGTATATTCTTTGTTGTGGGTCCTTCTAGTTGTGGCATGTGGGACGCTGCCTCAGCGTGGTTTGATGAGCAGTGTCATGTCCGCGCCCAGGATTCGAACCAACGAAACACTGGGCCGCCTGCAGAGGAGCGCGCGAACTTAACCACTCGGCCACGGGGCCAGCCCCTTATATTTTAGACTTTGTAGGCGACAGTCTCTGGCACAACCGCTGAACTCTGCCATGGTAGCACAGACACTATATAAAGAAATAAATGTGACTGTGTTCCAACAAAATTTTACTTATGGACAATGAAATCTGAATTTCATGTAATTTTCACATGTATTGAAATCTTCTTCTTTTGATTTAAAAAAAAAACCATTTAAAAGCATAAAAGCCAATCTTAGCTTATGGGTCATAGAAAAACAAGTAGTGGGCCAAATTTGGCCCAGAGGCCGTAGTCTGCCAACACCTGATTAGACAGCTGGCTGGTCTGAACTGAAAAAGGCAGATGTTACGCTAAACCTCCATTTCTTTAGAAGGCTATTAAAAATCACAATTCCCAAAGCTCACAAACCAAATAAAATTAAAAACTAAGTTGTGGAAAGAAATGAACTGATATTTAAAAATTTCCAGCTCATTTAACTTTGGTACCCTAACACAGAAAAAGCACCCATGACTATCACAGATGAAAACAAAAGGAAAGTCATTGAAATTGGTTATTTTTCACCACTGGGGTATAAAATCTATACAGAAATATGATACTATATCAAATTATACCTCACAGTTCTGATTTAATTTCCCTTAAATCCTGTTTAACACATCTGTTGTAAAAATGCTATTTATGACACTAAATCTAATCAAAGTTCTGCTTCACTTATTCTTATATCAATATTTAATATACTGTTTACCAGTTCTAATCAGCACTTTAAGCAGAAATTACTGAAATTATGGTTTGTGCAAGCAAACCATAAGAGGTGCAGCTCTCCAGAGAGCTCATTTAGTTGATTCAGTTTCTGTTGTCTGAATATTTCCAATGATAGATGACTTTTCAATCCTATAAACATCAGTGTGCTCAGTTTCACTGGCGGGTAGTTCCCCCTCCTTGGACATGAACACTTGTTCTAAGGTAATGAAACAGGAAAGCACTTTTCCTTTTTTGCTACTTAACAAGGTAGCAGAAATGTTTGCTGAGGTAGCTCCCTCAATCCTTATTTTCCCCTTTTTTATGCATGTTTGGTCTCAGAATATTTCTGGGAGGGGGATGAAGAAGTCACTGCCGGGAGAGGGTGCCACTGAGGTTTCGATGCAGGGCCCCCGGCTGTTGTCTTCTTTGGCTCTAAGTACTGATTCTTCTTCACACACGTTCACCGTTAATCCCTTGCTCACACTCCTAAAGCTGGCTGTATTTTGGGTGGAGGCATTTGAACACTGGGTCAGGGTCTCCAGATTCGGAGACATCCCAGCAAAGGTCATCTGTTCTTCACCACAGAATTCGAAAGTCAGCATAATTCTCAAGGTACCAAGAGGAAAGTTTGTCCTATAGTTTGATCAAATCTTGTGGATATATCTACATAATCTACCTTTGTAACACCTGAGGAAATCATATACAAGAAATCTGTAAATTAGTCATGCTATTTTTATTGATAATTTGCTCCATGCCCCCTGGAAACATAAAGGATGTGCTTTCTGAAGCACAATTCCAACACGTAACCACGTCACAATTTCCTAAGTACTGCCACACTGCCAAATCCTAGAGGAAATTTCTAAGTTTCCTCCTTCACAAGGAACCATTCTAGCATTTTATATTTCAATTTCCTGGAAGTGATCTCTGTCTACTGTTGGTGTTCTGAATGGAAGAGTCCACTCACCTCCCTTCTGCCCATTTCTGTTTGGAAAATTTCTCAGTATGTCAATGAAAACTGTGCTTCCAGCTGAATCTACCACAGGGCATATCAGAGCTGCCATGAACTCAAAACTATCATCACTGTGCACTTCGATGACAAGATGCTCTATTGTTGTCTTGTCATGTTTCATCCTAAGAGAAACTTCAGTCATCCAACTCTACACTCACAGTGAGCACCTGAGATGACCACTCAGCCTTTACACATTCTATGCCTTTTAATCTAGCTCTGATCATTCCAGAATCCTGTTCCATTCCATTTACATAAACCAGCACTTTTAATTTTTGCACATAACTTTCTGGAAGTCTTTATAAAAAGCCTCTCTCGCTGACATCGTCTACCAAACGCTTTCTTCTAGTGTGTGTCTTGGTGAACAATTAATTATACTATGGACAGTCTGCAGAGGTGTGCTCCAAGCCTCGTGGGGGACAATACTCACCACACTTATTTACACCCTTCTAAACCAAGCATCTGCTAAGAATCTATTGAGTATAATCATTTCACTTGCCACTGCACTGAAATGATGAATTTTGATCATTATTTTGATCTTTTTCAATCCTCTTTAAGAATGGTGACTGGTTTCCCATGTCTCCAGGCCCTTCATGCAGCTTTTGTCCAGGATGTAGGACATCTCCCGAGGGAAGGTCTGTATTTTTTTACTCATCACATTTCTTGCATTCACTGAAGTTAAACAACAAGAACATATCTAAAAGGTACCCAAATCAAGGAGGACCACTTTGCAATATGTAAAATCTCTTTTGGCACTCTAAGCCAAATGTAAACATTTAAAAAATATAAAGATGAAAACATAAAATTATTTCAATCGCCTTCCCTCAGATATGACTTCATAACCTCTCTGTCTTCATATCCCAAACTCACACGTCCCACATCCCCTTCGCTGGGCCGCTGCAGTGCTGGGCAGCTGGCCCGCTACTTGCTCCATAGCACCATCTCCATGGCTACTTACGGCAGCTCCTCTCAGGTGGAGGGTCTTCAAATGTGTGCGTGTGTGCGTGTGTGTGTATATTTTTTAACTTTTATAGTTTTCCTTTCAATTACTAGAAGAGCTTCATTACTGATTTATTTGCCACCATTCATTTTCCATTTTTCTCCCAGATTCTTATTCGCTATTGAGTCAGTCAACCTGAAAAATTTCTACTGGTTTAACTACTCGGGATACTGGGTATTTGAAATATGCTAGAAGACATTTTTTGTGTATAATTGAGGCTATTTTATTTTTCTTTATCCTGTAAAGCTTTTGAAGGGTCATTTAGAAGTTTTCTTATATAGCCATTAGCCATCAAGGAGATGATCACACGGAGTTTCAATGTATTGTGGATTACTAGGGCTCCTCCTTATTTTTAAGGGAAAATAGAAAAGGAATAATACTGTTGGCCTCATCAACCTTCTTCACTGTGAGAGGGTAGTTGGCTACCTAAGGACTCCCAGACGGCATTCAGCATAACTTTGTAATGTTACTGTAAGGGGAATCTAAGCAGCAGACCAGTTTCCTGACTGGGCAAGCGGTGAACTTCTGGAGAGGAGGTTAACATATTCAAGAAGAGGCAAATATTTGATCAGCCAGAGCTACCTTGCTGTAGCTATCCATGACTGCCAAGTTATTTTTTTTCTTTTTTAAAAATAAGTTATTCTCACTAAACTATGTAAATATTTATTACATGTGATTTGAAAGATACGAAAAAGTTGAAAGAAAAAAACATCGTTGGGATCATGTAATTCTATATCCTGTACTTTCATAAAACAGCATAAGCATTTTTCTAAGCCATACACATCCCTCATAACCACGATGTACCATATACTCCAGAGTACTTAAGCCATTTTTAAATTTTTTCCTATTATAAATATCAGGGCAATAAACATTTTCATAAAAGAGAGCGAAACACAGCTTTTTCAATGGAGCTCAAAGGGGACACTGAAGCAGTAACTCAGCATGCTGAGGCTTCAAGCAAGCCTGGGGCAGGAGGTGCCCTCAGTGTGGCTCTCGACCTGTTACTCACATAAGCCCGTTTCCTACTCCTGCCCATCTCGTGGTTCTCAAGTCAGGACTCGGGTCAGTACTAACAAGAGCTGGGTTCGGATATGATCCAACAGGGCAGAGAAAACAACACAGACTCATAAAGCTTTTCTTCCTAGCGTAACTAAGCAGAATTTAAATGCTCTTACCTTTGGAGAAGGATCTTTTAATGTAAGAGTCATCAAGGACACAGACTGTGGGCTTCCGAGTTCAGGGGTATCAGGAACAAAGGCTGACCAGTAGCCATAAAGAACTTTTTTTTCTATTGATTTTATAGTAGAAAGAAAACAAGCTAATGCTCCCTGGCGAACTTTGGCTTGGTAAGACCTTTAATAACCAAGAGAAGGAAGAAAAAGTCTTTTAATACGAAATGCTATTTATTACAGCCAACTCAAATGATACACTGAAAAAGTCAACATTCTAAATAAGTCCTAAAGATGCCAACATGATATCAAAAAAGTTATTTTTCAAAATACGATCAAAACATGTTAAAGCAATTTGTTTATATAACAAGTTAATAAAATTGACAATTAAAAAAACCCAACTAGATAAAGAATAAGAGGGCAACACGCTGATGTTAGGAAACTAGTGTTAGACATGAGACACTGAGAGAATCCATTCATCCAACTGACAGGTCCTGAGTGTCCTCATGCACGTGCCAGGCGTGTGCCAAGGCTGGAAGATGTAAACTAAGCCCCTGCTGTTGACGAACTTATTAATGGCAGAGACAGCCAGTTAAAGAGATAACTGCAGCAAGTTATGATCACCCTAAGGCAGAGACAGGTGAAAGGGCCACACAGGACAGGTACCTAAGCCAGAATGGGGGGTCAGAAAAGGCTCCTCAGAGGATGTGATTGCTGAGCTCATACTGAAGATGAGTAGTGGTTAACAAGGAGACAAAAGTGAAAGAAGGAATATTCCAGGCACAGGAACCACATGTACAAAGACAGATTTAGAGAACAAGGCAAAATGCAGAGTAATGCAAAGTCCCACATAAATCAGAACCTTCAAGTTAAATCACATGCAGTAGAAAGGTTTTTAAGCAAAGTTATAAACTTACATGCAACTTAGAATACAAGGCATAAAAACACAACAAAATACTACTACCTCATTTTACTCTGCATGCCTCCTTCAGCATCAGAATAGTCTGACTCACTACTGCTGACCCTTTTCCAGCTGGAAGAACTGAGGGGTGAGGAGGCTCGCTCTTTTCCTGCAGCACCACTTCCATTGAACGGCAAACTCTGGACACCCGCGGATGGGGGGCACTGAGGGCTCCCTTCATGCAGGTTCGCTCTGCCTGAGCCAGTGACCGAGGCTGCTTCTCTTTCACCGCTGGGTTCTTCCTCCTCCTCATCTTCTCCTTGCTGGGTTTTCTTTGGTTTTACTTTTGATTTTTTCTTTCTATTCTGATGTTAGGAGCAAATGGAAACATATGTACGATAACTATTTCAAAATATTTTTTAACTGAATCATTGGTACTTTCTCATTTGATAATTACTAAATATGTCCCTGACATGTAGTCTGAAGAAAAGAGGAGAAGAGAAAAAAGTGGCACTTACTTAATCCTCTGTGTGTCAGGAACTGTGTTAAGTGCTCACACATACACTACAGGACTACTAAGAAGCAAGGTATGAAACACGCGGGACAGAACAAAACTTATGGCCTGGGTTTAAATTCTACCACTGTGACCCTGGGCAAATCACTTAGGCTCTCTGAGCCTGAACTTCCTCAGCTCTAAGCACAAGGGGAATCCCACCCACCTTGCACAGTTGTGGAAGCACTCAGCCTTCTCAACTGGGGTTCCGCAAGGGAATTAAGGTCTACAGAAAATGGCTTGAGAGACTATTTTCTCAGTTCTCCCAAATAAGATACATAGTTAGTACCACTCTAGATGCCCAGGAGAAACTTGAACCCATTACATACAATGCATGTTTTAGGGCAATGGGGCTTTTTAGATGTAGACAGTAAGTAAACGCCAGTTTCTTTCTTTTCACCTACTTTCTTCTTTCTGGCATCCAAGTATCTTTGGAACCTGTGCCCTCCTCTGCACTCTCAGTCTCTGGGCTTGGGGAAGGAAGGTCCTCATCACTTCTACTTTAGATTATTAACGTGGCTCCCGACTCAGACCCTTTTACTTGCTACCACAGTGATTTTTCTAAAATGCAAATCTGATCACACTATTCCCCTACATAAGATTCTTCAGTGAATCTCCACCACCTATACAACAAAAACCCAAACTCCTGAGCATACTATATAGGACCCTTATGATTTGGCTTCTGCTACATATTTGTCCCACCCTTCCCCTCAGTGCACCTGACACTCTAGCCCTGCTGGTTAACAATGGGCTACAGGCACTCTCATTCTCTGTCTTTATGCACCTTCTGTTCCCTTGGAATAAAACACAGTCCTTCCCTCTCTGTACTGCTACTCATTCTTGAGTCTCAGGTTAGCCAGCACTTTTTTTTTTTTTTTTCCTGGTGAGGAAGATTGGCCCTTAGCTAACATCCGTTGCCAATCTTCCTCTTTTTGGTTGAGGAAGTTTGTTGCTGAGCTACAATCTTCCTCCATTTCATGTGGGATACCGCCACAGCGTGGCTCGATGAGCAGCACTAGGTCCAAGCCTGGGATCTGAAGCTGTGAACCCCAGGCTGCTGAAGTGGAGCACATGAACTCAACCACTATGCCACCAGCCCAGCCCTGCCACCATACCTTTTAAAAAGTCTCCTTACTCCTCTATTTGGACTGGGTCCCCTGACTGTGTTCCCAGAGTACCCTGTGAATATTCTGATGAAAGAAATCACAATATTGCATTGTAGCTGTTTGTTTATCCAGCTTTGCCTTCTCCTCCAAACTCCTAAAAACACTTAGGAGTCTATATCCTTAATGCTCAGCACAATGTCTGGGATACAGCAGATGTTTGGTAAGTATTGAATAAGTGAACAAGTGAAAGAATTCCTAATTATAAGCATTTTTACCAGGTATTGTATTTCTAGATGTAATACCTTTGGCCCTATATCTGTATATTCTAGGTTCTCCAATAGAAACATGAGGGAGACGGCAGCTATCAGGAAAGGCTGGGAAACCTGGGAATGTAAGGCGTGTGGAGACAGTGAGCTGACTGGTAGGTGGGTTCCTAACGATCTAGAGAGGGGTTGGTGAATTGCAGTCTGAAGGCCAAATTCAGCCCAGTGCCCAGCCTGTATCTGTAAATAAAGTTTTACTGGAACACAGCCACACCCATTCGTTAACATAGGGTCTATGGCTGACTTTGCACTAGGAGGACAGAGTTGGCAGTTGTAAGAGACCTAAAATATTTACCAGGTGGTCTTTTAAAGAAAAAATTTGCTGACCTGTAGTCTTGAGCATTTGAGAGATGAGGATGCTTGGCTTTGGGTGTAAAGTGAATGCCCATTTTTATAGCTGTTACACTGCCTACAAGTAACTAAAAGATGCTCTAACTTGTATTTTAGCAGTGTGATGAATTTAAATTTACTATGCTAAAACCTCTAAATTAAATCAAATCCAAGGTAAGTCTTTGGTGCAGTAGTGATGTAAATCATTGAAAACACACATAGCAAACAATTAAAAACAGTCCACAACTTAAATCTAGAGACATAAATGTACCACAGTTGGTCGAGAAGCACTGGATTCCGATTGCTGTGGTTTGTCGGGTGGTCGCCCATCATACTGAGGAAGTGGAGTGGGGTATAACACCGTAGGCATCTCTATGCTCAGTCCAGGGAGTCCATGAAACATGGATTTCTATTCATGGTGATTAAGGAGACACACACCCACAAAACATAAATCAAAATACAATGATTCATCATGTTCTGGATCACACAAACAGATTAAGTTTAGAAGTTTATTAAAGGAACTAAAAATGGAAATAGATAGCTTGACAATAGATAGCTTGAAGATTTAGGGCTTAAAGAAGAGTGTAATCTCATCCAGCCTCCAGCTGGATCTGGTTTGGCCAGATCAGGTTAGGTTTGATTTTAGTTTATTTACTTATTACTTTTATTTATTAATTTTTAAAATTTATCGTCATTTTTATCCAATTACTTTATCTACCTATAAAGTTTTTACAAATCTATTATTTTTATTTAGCTTATCTATATCCACATCTAGCTATCGTCTATCTATTTGGGAGTAGGAGACACGGCAGAGGGAAAGAATTAAAATCTTAGTCTTGATAAAGCTAGGTTATCCATGGCTTTGACCGGGGCAGGCACAAAGCTTCTTACCATTTCCTGGCTGAAATGAAAACCTCCGGGTTCCCTGAGAGGCTGCCCTAACCTTCCCACTGACTGGCAGGCTCAGAAACCTAAGGATAGCAGCCCACTGACACACGTCTTGACTGGCCTACGCGGGAGAGAGCCAAGGGAAGCCCTGATTCTTCTTTCAAGTACAAACAGGTTCAAGATAATCTAAAATTAGATAATCTACCAATCATATCTCACAACTTAGTCCCTTCCTAGATAAAATTTTAAAATTTTAGAATGATACATTTCCTAAATCAAGGTTTATTATTTCTGGTTCTTAATTTTAAGTATGCTTGAATATGAACATTTTATTCTTCCCTCTTAAAATACGATACCTGAAAGCTAGCCTTGGAGTGATGACATAAAGTGGTCCTTAGGCCTGCGGTTTAAAACAGGAAAGACACTAACCATAATGAGGTCTTGGGGTTTAAATGGGCAACGCCTTACCTTTAGCACAGCTAGCAGAGCTCCAAGTTCATCAGTCTGAGTCAGTTTCATCTTCCCACCATTTAGAAGAGACTGTATACCTTTTAATGCATTTTGTAACAACTAGGGGAAAAAAGGAGACCAACTTAAAAGGTAAATGAAATTTCATTGTCCAGGGATCAACTTTCCAGCACTACTTAGGACAGAGGAGAAAAAGTCTTCAGATGATGAAAAAACCTTTAGCCAGGGGAAAAAAAAAGCAGAGATGAAGATCCAGAGAAGAAATCAGATAAACTACTACTAATTATTTTCTAAAAGAAAACAATACTCTTATTGAATAAGAGTGGTCTTATTGTATATGTTTATAAACCAGCATGTACAAATAGTGAGCAAGAAAAAAAAGAAGAGACACCTAGTGGGGAAAGTGTGACAGGAATGAAAAAGTGGCAGCAGAGATGAGAAGTGGGGAATCTCTAACATGGCAACCTCGGTGGTTCTTAAGGCAAAGGAATGTATCTGGGAGCAGGTTTCTGAAAGGTAATTCTGATCAAGACTAGTTTTGTGACTCAGTAATCTCATTTCCAGGATTCTTTCCTTAAGAAACACTTCCCAGGGCTGGTCTGATGGCGTAGTGTTAAGTTCACGCATTCTGCTTCGGTGGCCTGGGGTTCGTGGGTTCAGATCCTGGGCACAGACCCACACATCGCTCATCAAGCCATGCTGTGGCAGCGTCCCACATAAAAAATAGAGGAAGATTGGCACTGACGTTGGCTCAGGGGCAATCTTCCTCGAGCAAAAAGAGGAAGATTGGCAAAAGATGTTAGCTCAGGGCCAATGTTTCTCACCAAAAAAAAAAAAAAAAAAAGTAACATTCCCTATATGGAGAGGATGTGAACTGTAGCCTTGTTTGAAATCATGGAAACATCGAAAAAACTTCAATTTCCATCAATTATGACAATGATTACATAAGAAGCTAACCTCTGCTACATGTGAAACTCAACAATAATAGCAAGCACTCTGCCAAGGACTTTAAATGCTTTATTTTATATACTCCTCACAAGACCCCTATGAGGTAGTTATACCATTTGGCCCTTTTCAGAGAAGGAGAACCTGAATGTTCAAGAAGTTAACTTGTGCAAGGTCTTCCAGCTACAGCAGTTGGAAAGCGTGAGGCACATCAACAGGTACTGAAAATATCAACTACTGAAGATACTAAGTTTAAAAAGGAGAGAAAATTGCAAAACAGCATATTTAATACGATCCCACTTAAAAGTTATAAATATACTCATTTACATGGGGAAAAAAATCTAGGGGCAAGGAGAACAAATTGTTCCCAGTGGTCATAACTGAAAGTCCATATAAGGAACTGTCACCATCTTAGATATGTAATTTTTGAAATGTGTCACTCTGAATTTAAAACATGTTAACAAATTGTCATATTTACATCAGATTTTTAAAAAAAGAAATAAAATATTGCAGGTATTGTTGAACTCTACTCCTTCCCTTCCAACTAAAAGATAGTCGCTAGTCTGTTTTTATAGTCAGGAGGGAAAAAATATAGTTTTCTTTAAAAACCTCAAATTGCAAAACAAAAACAACAGCAAAACAAAACAAACACACACAGTTTCTTGCAATTTAAACTTGAAAGCTATGACTTCAGTCTTTTTAGGTTCTAAACATTCCACTTATGCCTCCACCTCTAGACAAACTAGTACGGCAACCAAATTAGACTCTTTACTAAGAGCCCCTGTTCTGCTGCGGCTTCTAGACACATGGGTAACGTTCACAAGAGTAGCGGTAGTCCCACCTACCATGCAAAATGTGATATCATCCATATCAGATGACTTTGGAGACTGTAAAGTGGTCAAGAAAGCCTGGAAGCAGATATTTTGATAGGGCTCCTCCAAGTACGGCTGTCCTGGTACACTAAAACACACAGAGAGAAAGCAACTTACACTCAGTCTCCTTTGAAATGGGGCTTGCAAAAAAATAAGAATTAAAAATAGCAACAATACAGACTAATGGAGTTGGAATACACCCTTGGACGAAACTGTATAATGGAAGATTATGTACTTTGGTTAATTAATTACTGCTGTGGGGCAGGCACAAGACTAGAATAGGAAGAAGGACGGATGGTTTCCCTAAGGAAAAGTTATGGAAGTTTGTGGTGGAAGAAGTATGGAGAGGGAGAAATTCTGCTTTCTGGTTCTTAGAGGGAAATAGTGCAGACAGGTCCCATCAAGCTAGAGCCACACAGCTGAACGCTGGACAATACTGCAATGGAGAGACGAGACGTCATACATCAGTTCCAGCCCGTGCTGTTCATCTTCTACTGCGTGAATCTAGAATGGGGCAGCTGAGATGGGTTCCATTTTCTTAGAAGAAATCGGCTTTGACAGATAAATCTCACCAAAGCTTAAATTCATATGAATATATCCTTCTAAAAGACTTAGCATGGTTATAATTTAAACCAATAGAAAACGAAACCTTGACATACTGCACACATATACTTTACCATATTTTAGGGATTAAGGTCCTAGTCTATTTTCCCCTTCACTTTTTTATAAGCTTTCTTTACAAGCAATATTAAAAATAAAAATAAAAAATATAAGAAGATCTTATTAGCAAAGAACACAGAAAATGCAAAGTAGGTTATTTTTATAAGCCTCTGGCTTCAGACAGAGGGAACCACCTACCAAGAGCCCATGAGAGGCCCTATCTGATTACAACTGGGGCATCTGATGGATCCACATACCTGAGACATAGGTTTGCCATACAATGCACTGCAGCTCTCCTAACTTCAGGGTCCGACTGAGACGAGTCACTCAACTTCATCAAGAGTCCACTCTTGCCTAGCAAGTCTGGGAGGTACTAAGACAAAATAATAGCCAATGGTTCTTGAAGAAAAGCTTCTAGGAAAACAACACTCTTTAGACAGATTTCATTTTTTTAACTAAAGGGTAGTTAAGTACCAAAAACTAGCTGCTAGGTAAACCTTTCAGATGGGCATGCAAAGATACACCAAAAAACATCAGTAGGGGTCATCACTCCCAGCGTAGGTAGTTGCTGAAGCTCTTTGTTCTCGGCTGCCTAGCTGAAGGGTAGTGATAATAATAATAACGGCTACTATTTACTGAGCACTCAGCACTTTACGAGTACTGTCCCACTTCATCCTCAGAGGAACTATTTTACACATGAGGAAACGAGGCTCAGAGTGGTTGAGTAAGGGTTGCTCAAGGTTACATATCCAATTAATGACAGGATAAAAATCTCAATAGCGGTCTGTTGGTTCAGAGCCTGTGCTCCCGACCTTTCAAGGAAAGACAGAACACAGTTTAAACTACCTTTTGACATTTCGAGCCATTGCAGTAAACCAGAGCTGCCAGGGCTTGAAGAACTTCCACATGTGTCCAGGAACTGCACTGTTGAATAGCAGAAATGGTATATGCCAACAGGAAATCCAAGTTCTGTTCATCAACAATGACCTATTGATAGAAGAAAAAACAAATATGATCTAACTTCTAAAAAAATATTTTTATCCTTTTCAGACATGCATACTCACCTGAACTGAGTTGTGTAAAAGCAAGAAAGTGTGTGTGTCCATCATTTTTGTGTCAAAAAGATCAGCTGTAAAGGCCCTGAAAGTTTGATCAAGACAGGGCCTTCTCTTTACTTTCCCCTTTACTCCCTCCACTAAAGGAGAATCTAGCAAAGTCCTTGTAACTTTTCCTTGAAATAGCCAGACACTGGCAGCTGTAAATACACAGATATATAAGACTCAATCCACTGAAATATCTTAATTCAACTAAATTGCCCTCCACATAGTAAATGTTTGCTCAACAAATATATTGTGAATAAATATGCCTGCTAAATAGCTACCCTGTCTCTACTATGATGTCGGGAATACAAGAGGAAGAGATGGCTAGCCCCGTCCTCAAGGAGTTTATAATCGTGTTGGGACAAAGTAGGCTAATCCAAGTATCGATTCATGGACAATTGAGATAAACGGTCATCAAATGCTGGAAAGTCGGTTAAGGGCTGTAGGTGCCACAGGTGATGAGGAACTTTTCCAACTGCCACTGTTAACAAAGAAGATATACGTGAGAATAGTAAACAATCAGAAGCCACCGTATCAGTTTGGAAAATTCTAAACTTGAAAACTGCCCTATTTCACTTAGGAAGTCACATGTAGCAGACGTTGCTTACCTACCAGCACTCATCTCCTATTTCCTTGCTGCCAGAGTACTGATTTTACTTGGGTGCCTACCCCTCCCACAGGAGACCTGAGGGTACATCCTAATTAGTCTAAGACAGTGGTTCTCTACCAGGGGCAATCTTGCCCCCCAGGGAACATCTGGCAATGTCTGTAGACATTTTTGATTGTCACAATTGGAGGGATGCTACTGGTCTCTAGTGGGTAGAGGTCAAGAATGCCCCTAAACATCCTACAATGCACAAGACAGCCCCCCACAACAAAGAATTATCCATTCCAAAATATCGATGGTGCCAAGGTTGAGAAACCCTGATGTAAGGGATGAGCTGCACGTTATAATCTTCAAGGGAGCTTAAGCCCTCCAGGGGATTCTAATGTATAGTCAAGGCTGAAACTTCTGGTTTAAGCCACTTAGGTTAAGGCCACTCCCCTGATGAGACTGGTGTAGAGGGGTTCTCATATGACCTAGCTCTCCCCAGCCAGCTATCAAGGGAGTTCTGCTGGAGAGTCTGTGGGACACGTTTCCTCATTTTGAAATAAAAGAGACACAAAATAAACAGGTCTTTTGCTTCTGCTGGATGTTATTTATTTTGCATGGGATGCGTGCACTTGAGGCAGCCATCCTATGACTGTGAGAGATGCCAGCTGAGAACCCGTATACTGAGGAGGGCAGGATGGAAAGATGCCAGTAAGCCTCTTATTATTAAGTGCCCTTGGAGTTGCCTCCCTTGGGGCTTGCAATGGGAGATAATTTTTTTAAAAAACTGTTTAGCTATTCTGGGTAGGCTTCTCTGTTTCTTGCAGCCAAAAGCATCCTAGATTACATAATGCTAATTGACAAGTTTCGTGCTACCTACATTCACATAATCATATGGTATCTTACGGTAACAGCCTTGATTTTTGAACTGTTCCTAAAAAGATACTAGATTTATTCAGCATGTTGGAAGAGGTTCTGGAGAGAGGGGAGCTATAGTATGACCTTGATATAAATAACAGGGGTCTTTTTAACCAGTGTCCTCTTGCCCCCAAGCTACTTATGTTTTATGAAGAACAAAAGTAGACTACAAAAATGGTAGCTTTGGGAAAGGGGAAAAATATTGGTAGAAAAGGAGCAGGAGTAGATTTCAATTTATTCTTAGATAGATCTCAGTCAAATACACCTTCCATGAAGAATTCCAAGACTCGGGGGCTTGAATGATAATGGTTACTAGAACCAAACAGAAAGGAATACCTCTAATGGACAAACTTCTAGAATTGTGCAGCATATTTTTTTTGTCAGTTATATTTGTTTTAATATCATTCTTAGTAAGGCACCTGCTGTTTTTATAGCTTCTCAAAAGACTGGGCTATCATACCTACCACAGATGTAGTAGTTCAAAGGTACTTACTTATTCTCAAAGTTCATGATCTGAATGCTAAAGGTACACACATGATTACCTGTAATCTGTTAAGTAAATGGTGGATCAGCTGAGACACTTTGCTGACAAGATGATTCTGATTAGGAGGCACCAGTCGGCAAGCTTGGACAAGAAGAGTACTGACATCCTACCAAAAAAAAAAGAAAAAGACAATGAAAAGGTGACATATCTACTAGTCAGGTAAAGACTCCCTAAACACAACCGAATGGGAAAATAAAAGTGAATATTCACACTCAAAATAGGGAAAGATGAAATTTGAGGCAGCAAGCAGGAAAAAAACGAAATGATAGCACAAAAATAGGATGTGCTAAATAAGAAGGAAAAGAATCAACATCAACATGGCTTAGTTTTTGTTTTTGTTTTTTGTGAGGAAGACTGGCCCTGAGCTAAGATTTGTTGCCAATCTTCCTCTTTTTGCTTGAGGAAGACTGTCACTGAGCTAACATCCCTGCCAGTCTTCCTCTATTTTCTGTGGGATGCCACCACAGTGTGGCTTCACAAGCCGTGCCAGGTTCACACCGGGCCTGTGAACCCTGGCCTGCTGAAGTGGAGCATGCAAACTTAACCACTACGCCACTGGGCTGGCCCCTCTACATGGCTTTTATCAGGCTAAAGACTCTAGAGTCTCTACAGATGTAGACACTATAATTAAATAACCAAAGAAAGGCTTCCAGAATATAAAAGCACACAGTGAAGTTAAAAATACCAAAAAGTGAGTGAACCAGACTTTCAATGCCACTGGTAAATTCAGAAATGACACTTGTATGAATTTACTGTGAAATTAGGGAATTCTTAAAAAAAAAAAAAAAAAAGAGGACCCTATTTGCAAATCACCCTATTTGCAAATGGATGTTCGTTCATCCATTGATGTTTATTGAATTAAAAGGCTCCGAGCAGGACTACGTGCCAGGCAGTATGCTACGTCTTTGAGGTTCACACGTGAACAAACATATTCCTGAATCTCAAAGAGCTTACCATCTAGTGAGGGAGATAGAAATGCAAATAATTAAAGTGATTTACATGCTGAAAGAACTATGTACAAACCATCGGGAAACGGGAATTAGAGAGGTCTTGTGGAGGTGATTTTTAAGCAGAATCTGGAATGATTTGAAGGATGAGTAAAAACCTGCCAGACAGACAAGGCACTGAAAGATACTGCAAGCAAAGGGAATAGAGTGTGCAAAAACTTGGAACACCAGGAGGTGTGAAACACCGGTAGGTGCCTGAGGAACTGCAAGTTTTAAATGACTGCACACAGGGCACAAAAGGAGGAGTGACAGGACAGGAGACTGGAAAGGCACACATTTTTGGTGCAAATATATCAAATTACACAAATATGGCAAAAGTTCCTGACTACTCCCTTAATTCCACTCTGCTCCCTAGGGACACACACTATCACTTTGTTGTAAACTCTTACATACATTGTTGTGAACTCTTTCCATGTATAAACGTATATTTATCTTTAAACTCTCCCTGCCCTATATTGGTCTCATACTGTATGAACTGTTCTGTAACTTGCTTTGACCATTTACCAATACGTCCTGAAGATCTTCCCAAATTAGATTTTTTTCCATGAAAGAAAAGATCACGCTAGCAGCAGAGCAAGGCTCAGTTCGGAGAAGGGCTGGACTGGAGGCCGGAGATTAGTTAGAGAGGAGTGGAATCGACCAGGAAAAAGTCACCTTGCCTGAGGGCCTAAGGCATTGGCAGTGGGTATAGAAAGGATGGGATGGACTGAGAAATATTTATGAGATAGATTCTGAAGAATCCAGATTGGATAGGATCTGGGAGGAAGGAAGGAGAAATCAATGTTTGTTCCTGTGTGACTTGGCAGACTGTGCATGTTTGTGTGTGTTGGGGGGGTGGGAGGGTTGGGGATGGAGTGTGTGTATGTAGCTAATGTACTCATTTTTAGGAACTGTCAAGTTTGAGGTGCCTGAGAGCACCAGAAGGCAGTGGTATGACCGGGTCAAGAGTTCAGGGAATTAAGTTAGTCATCTCCAAGGCCTGATATGTGTGAATAGTATCAAACACTTCTGAAGAGGAGGCGGGGGGGGAAGCTAGCACGCAGAAACAGAAAATGGCAAGGACATTGTGACGGACTTAGGTTCCAATTCTAGCTCCGCCTTTTGCCAGCAATATGACATTGGATCTTTACGAGCCTCAGTATTTTTATCAGTAAAATAGCCCCAATAATACCCACTTTCTAAGATTCCTGGAACTGTGTCCGGTAAAGTACAGTAGTGGCCCGCGTACCACGCACTCAGTAAATGGTAGTAGTGAATGTTATATACAAATTGTTTTGGATGCAGAGCGTGGAACAGGGTTGGGGGGGGGGGGGGCCGGAAAGGTGGGACTAGAGATGACACCTGCGGCGTTATCAGAGCAGAAGTCACCAAGTTGGGTTCTGAAAGACGCGAGTTTGCCCAGTACTACTGCAGGGTCTCCGGGATAGAGGAGGGCAGAGAATGTGCCACGGGCAGAGAGGGCAAATGAGCCTGGAACGGAGTCATGGGACGCGGGGGTGGGAAAAGCCCTCCCGGGGAGAGGCAGGCGGGAGCTACCAGCTAGCATCCTGGAAGGGTGGGCCGGGGCCAGCAGGCGCGGCCCGCGTCGGCCCCACCCGGCGCGCCGCCTACCTCGGGGGCCACGCCGCCGCCCTCGCTGTAGTTCTCGGAGATGAGCTGGTCGAAGAGCAGGTGGATCTCGGTGCGGGCGGAGCTGCTGTCATCCGGACGCAGGGCGCGGAGGCGGGCTGACAAGCAGCGGAATCCGTTGCCCTGCTCGGGGGGTGGCTCCCGCGGCGCCTCCCGCGGCGCCTCCCGCGGCTGCCCGCCGGGCAAGGAGCCGGCGACTTGCACTGCCGCCATTTTTCCTACGTAGGACAACGGGGAAACACTTCCGGGGCATCCCCAGTCTCCTCCCGCCAGTTCCGGAAATGCATTATTTGGACCAGATTCCCTCCCCGGGTGTTGTTCCAAGACTCCGGGGCTGGTGCGCTGCGAATACTTGTCAGAAATCCCCTTGCAGACTTTGTCGCCGCCCACCTCTCCTTGAGCCCTGTCGGAAAAGTGGGGACTCTGTCCTCCCAGAAAATTTGTTCCTGGGCGGGGCTGACATCACTGTTTAGTACTTCAGATTCGGGCTGGGGTTGGAGAGGAGACATTGTGGATGGCAGTGGCAGAAACTGCTAGTTCTATGACATCCTTCTACTCTTCTTACGTAGTATTAGAGCTCCTGATTTTTTCCCCAGGTACAAAACCACCCTGAATAAAGGTTACACTCCCCAGTATTACTTACAGCTGGCTTTGGCCAAGTGATTTAAATCTGGCCAATGGAATGTAGGGCAGCATTCAGGTACTTAGGCGACACTGACCGCCTGCACTCTTTGTTCCCATTTCTCCCCTTTTCCCCACGAAAATCCTCCTGTGCATCTTGAGGCTCCTCACCCCACAAGACAAGTAATTTGGGCGTTCAAACCGAACCATTGATAAGAACTTTGAGTTTTGTAAATATAAAGCAAATTCTCACTCACAGTTCTTAAGGAAAACCTTGAAGGCCCCTGGTGTACATGGTGAATCCTGAGAATAAGACACTTCTGTTCAGCAATGAAAATTGAGGGTATGCTTTAGCAGAACTAGTTCTCGGAAGACTTTGGGCTTCCTTGGGGAGAAATGTTTATTTTTTGTTTGAATTTAGATTTCACTGCACTTGTATATTATTGCTTGTTCTTGGGATGTGTGTATATGTACGTTATGTGTGTGTATGTATTTGTGATATTCAAGCACTTGCTTAGAGAAGATCAGGAGCTGAGACCTAGTCACTGATGTTTTAGTCTGAGTTCTCCTAAAGCAGAGCCTTAGACAAGGTTGATATGTGAGTGATATATTCAGAAACGAGCAGGGAAGGAAGGAGAATCAATACAAATATGTGCTATGGAGTGTCCGTTGCAAGGAGTGAGTGATTGCTCAACCCTCAGGACTTTTTGAGAAGCCTTATGGAATGCTCTCAGAATCCCCTTCCTGAATGGAATGGAAGGGGGAAGTATATATCTGTCAACCTTTGACCCCTTTTGTCAAGCATTACCCCACCAAGCACTAATACTTCAGCACTTCTGAGTTAAGCATGAGTCAGCAGTGTGCCTGGTTCCTACAGGAATCTCGCTGTATAGTCTAAGAAGCCCTGGGGCAAAGACGAGAGGTGTAGAGTACTAGAGCACAAGTCCAAGGCAAGGCTCTGACAAGTTACCTTGTGCTAAGTTAGTAGATGCCTGCGACAAACTGGTTACTTAGCAATGGTTAGAATAAGAGTGTAAGGCCAAGAATATTTGAAGCAGTGCCTAAGAGACGTTGAACACACTGGGCTAGAAGGATGTGAGGCCTGGTTATCACCACAGTGGTGGAAGTGTGAAAAAGACTATGGAAAGAACCTGGGTTTGATGGGGCTCATCTTAGGTTGCAACATCAGTGACTCACACATGGTGTTATTCAAGACTGAATGACCCAGATATTGTAAAATATACTGACACAGTCTGTTGAGTTCTGATGGAATATACCCTGGTGGATGGCAGTGTGGTTTCTCCAAGGAAATGAATGTGCCTACTCTATGGTGATCACCAACTGAAGGAAACATATGTCAAGCTCCCAGGGAGGCCTTTGAAGATTCCCCTTCATTGGCTTGTGTTTAGATGGTAACCCTCAAACTGTGCAAACTCACAATTTGGCAAAATCTCTCCCAAGAGAATCTCCTCACATATCCTCATTCTCAATATTTTTAGTCTTACTGTGACTGGGGGGTTTAAGGGATGCTAAGTAAGTTCACAGCCATTTCCTTCTCTAAATTCTGCATAATGTAGTCCGGAGCCTTCCTCTGGAATTTCACTTTTTTCATGTTTTGGAACCCTGTCAAGACTTCATTTTCATCACTTCGTTAGAGTCTGGATCAACCTAACCAAAGTAGACTTGACTTCATCTCCGCCTCCCCTTCCAATTCACATCTTGGTTTGTTTCCTTAAGAACATTTACCATAATCTGTAGTTATCTCCTTTATTTGTTTACTTGTTTATTATCTGTTTCTTCCTCCAGAATGTGAGCCTCATGAAGGCACAGATCCCGTCTGTCTGGTTTGCTGTTGTATCCCCAGTGCTAGCACAGTGCCTGGACGTGGTAGGCACCCACAATACTTTTTGACAGAATAAATGACTTCACTATTATTTACTCAGAGCCCTCTATTTTCCATCTGTTGGTTGATGTGAAACTCAAATGGGATGTTTGGGAAAATGCTTTGTAAGCTGTAAAGTTCTATAAATCTTAGCATCCAAGTGAGTGAGATATTACTATTTTCCCCTTTGTACAGCTAAGAAAAGTTTAAGTGGTTTAAAGAGAGAAAGTTTAAAGAGTTTAAATGATTTGTCAAGGGCCACACAGGCAGTAAATTGTCAAAATTAGACTACAACCCAGGCCAGTTGAATCTTAGTTCTGCAATTGTGAAGAACATAGGCAAGAAATTGTAAATCTATTTTTACCTCCCACATTTTGTAATGAGGAAAGCCAGAAGAGCGGGGCTGGCTTGCACTATCCAGATGAACTAGGAGAGGCTAGGAAGGAGGATTGGCCTTGAGTTCTGTTCTAGAGTCTTAGAAAATTAGAACTAAGGGCCATTAGTCCATCTATTTGGTAATAATAATAATCATTGCTGTTAGCAATTATTGAATGTTTTCTGTATGTCAAGCACCATGCCAAGCACTTTACATGAACTAACCTCTTTTATGCTTGAAGCTCTGTGCAGTATGTACCATTATACAGATGAGGAAACTGAAGTGCACAAAGATTAGGACGCTTACTGAAGATCACACAGTTGTGTGGTGGGCCTGGGTTTGCAATTCAGAGTTGGAGCTCCCAACCACTACGCTATCATGCATAGGCCTTAGAGGTTGACATGAAATTATAGTTAAGGCCCTGACACTTATCTGCTATGTGACACTAAGCAAATTACTCCATCTCTCCAGACCTCAGTGTCCATGTAGAAGTGTAGTGATAATAAGCGTAGTCACTAGGTTGTCATAAGGAGAATCTAGATGATATCTGTGGAGACTCTAATGCAGTTTTATATTATATTGTTGCATAGCAAGTACTCAACAAATGCCATATGTTGCCCCCCTTCTTCTCCTCCTCCTGCCCCTCATCACCCCTAACTAAATAACTCAAGTAGTATGGATACTTTTGATGATGATTTATTAAAAGAAGCAATTCTTTTTCCTTCACTCCCACATCCCTTGTAATCTCCATTCACAAGCTTCCATTTTCATCTGTCTTCCTGAGCAGGAGCTCCAAACAATCACATCTTTGAAGATAGAAACTCCAGGAAGGGATGAGCAATAGAAAGGGATGACCCTTAAGATAAGTCTTCATCTGAGAAATGAACAAGAAAGTCATGTGTGAGACTTGCTGTTTTGGGGACCTGGATCCACAGAATACAATTGAGAGGTAATGGTTCCCAGTTCTGGGAATCAATAAGGACCTGCAAAAAGCCAGCAAAGCCAAAGGTGTCCCAAGGATCATGGGTGGATTGGAGAAATAATATGTCCTGAACACAAATGGTTTTTTTTTAAAGTATATGTTGATTCCATTGTGTTTAATACAACTTGATTTATAATCAAAACTTAATCATGGTAGCTTTCAATTATCCTTTTTTTTCCTTCCATTTATTGGCTACTGGAAATAAAGAAACCACTATGTGAGGACCCTGAAATATTTTTACAGGAACTGGGTTCTCATAGGTCAATATGGTGACGTGCATCAAAGGCTTAAAATGAGCATACTCTTTGGTCATCACTTATACTTCTTAGAATTTATCCCAAGGAAATTCATAAGGGCATGTACAACAATTTAGTAATTATTACAGCCGTATTGATGATATAAAGAATAATAAATATATTGAATGTGTATTAATTGATGTTAAGTATATGAGCATACATGATGGACTTCTATGAGGTTATTAAAGATGATGGCATAGAAGCATCTGAACTGATATTAAAAGTTGTTCATTGGGCCAGCCCTGTGGCAGAGTGGTTGGGTTCGAGCACTCTACTTCCGCAGCCCAGGGTTTCGCCGGTTCGAATCCTGGGCACGGACATGGCACCACTCATCAGGCAATGCTGAGGTGGCATCCCACATGCCATAACTGGAAGGACCCACAACTAAAAAAACACACAACTATGTACTGGGGGGCTTTTGGAGAAAAAGGAATAAAAATTAAAAATCTAAAAAGAAAAAAATTTCACTAGATTTCTAAGTGAACTAATCAAGAAATCAAGAGAGCTACAAGATGATCTCACTTTTATGTAAATATTGTATGTTAATATAAGGTAGCATGTATTTTTAAAATATGCACCAGTGTCAAGCAGACATCATTTTGGAGTAGGGGATTATGGGTGATTTTTCTCCTTCTTTTGCTCATATAAATAGTCTGACTTCTCTCCAGGATATACTGGGTAAGGAAATTACTTTAAAGGTTTGGAAACCACCATCCTGTGACAGATGCTTCTTTTTCTTAGGAAGGGTGGGTGAAGAGGGAAAGGCCACAGAGAAACAGGCTTCTGTCCCACCCATTTCTGGAAAGTCCCGTCCAGGCCGGTGTACAGCCTGCCTGGCTTGCACAATGTTTGAGGAAGCAGGGAAGGGCCTGATGTTTTTACCTGTCCTTAGACTGAAGCACAGATGTGGCCACAGCCGTTGCTGACACAGCGCTCCTCTGGGTCACAGTCCCAGTCACCGCTGCAGAGCTCAACACAGGTGCCTGCGTTAGAACAGACCAGCTGAAAACCGCCAAGCTTTCGGCACAGGTGCTGGAGAGGACAGCCTTTGAGTAAGGAGCCAGTCCCACGTTTTTTCTTTTGGTTGAATACATAATGTAGTTTATAAATGATAACTCACAGAATAATACTCATTAACATCTTATATATTTCAGTTAAAAACAGCGCAGTCACACAATCCCAATAAAGCAAGGCCTACTTTAACGATGAGGGTGATTGTGGAAGTGGAAAGAAACCCCCTTAAATGTCCTCACTTCCCCCTCTGCAGGGAAAGGAGTGGGGAAGGGAGACTCACATTTACCAAATACCGTCGAGGGTGCCTGGCAGTCACCCTGCGCAGTGAGTCTCGCTAGCCCCATTTTACAGGTGTGGCGGCTGGGGCTCACAGAGGTGACTCGCCCACTAGTAAGTACAGAAGGGGGATTCAACCCAGACCAAGCTGGCCCCTAGTCCCAGCTCCCTGTGCAGTCCCACATGCTGAAACTGACCCTGACATGGAGAGCACATCTCCTAATAACAAGGAGTCACTCCTGACCTGAGTGCAGGCTCCCCATTTTCCTAGAGCCTCTAAGGAAGTCTTTGAGGATCAATGAAGTAGGTCCAAGAAGCTGGTTAGGACCCTACAGGATCTTCTGGGAAAATGTATGCAGAGCTCTGGACGAATGTGTGCTGTGCTTGGTTGGCTACTCAGTTGTTATCAGGAGGTTACTAGGTGATTCTGTCTCTGGACCTCTCTGGGTCTCTGTTTCCTCACATGTAAAATGGAGCCCTTGGATCCAGCAGGGGAAAGGAAGTTCATTCTCCAGTGTCAACTCCAATCCATAGAGATGGCTGTCGGATGCTGTGTTGAGAAGGCTGGGAGGCCTTGTCCAGGCTCCAAGAGAATGAGTGCTAGGATTGATTAGCAATGTAAGGTAAGGAGGGGGAAAGGTGGGATGTCCACATGGACTTGCAGACCTCAGAGCAGATCAGCACGATTCCCCATATTTCTATTAGCTGTTGTTAGTTTTTGGTGAGAGGGTTGAAGACTTCGTGTCCCCACTCACAGCATTTTGGTCACTCATTTTATCCGTTGATTTCTTACTCTGTGTAAAGCACAGAGGAGAGTTATTCAGGAAATACAAAGATATAAGAGAGGGTCATTACCTTCAAGAAGCTTAGGGAGTAACAATAGAGATAAGACTTACGTTTAAAGTACTAGAAATAAGACTGTGAGAAGTGTCCCAAGAGAGGTACATCCAAAGGACTAAAGGGACTCAGAGGAGAGAAGGCATTTCTTCCAATGGGATTAATTAGAAAAGGTGAGTCTTGAAGTACAGGGATTTTTTTTTAAGGCAGAAATGAGGAGGGTAGTAGAATGTTGTGAAGAGAGAAAAGAATTACTAGCTAAAGTTCACAAGGGGAAAATGCAACAGGTTGAGACCAGGGAGAGGCACAGGAGTCATGTAGGGCAACAAATTTAACGAGGCGCTTGCACAACCCTGAGAATGAACATCTGCTTCAATTTTGCACCTGAGGCACTTCATCTCGTCACTCCACACCCTGAAATACAAGGAATCCAGGGGAAATGGCAAATGGAAGGCTGATAAATACTAGGGAAGAGTTGGAAGTTGAGCAGGAAAAGTAGGCAGGAGGTAAAGTTACATTAGGCAGATCTTGAGGACCTGAGGAATGTGGATTTCATTTGGGAGGCCAAGAGAGGGATATGGTTGCAGTTTACTTATGAAGATCATTCTGGAAGGAGGGCAGAGAATGGATTAGGATTCAACGAGCAAGTCAAATCAGAAGGAAGAGAGGGCAGGGAGAGCTGCTGGGAAGAGATTGTGCTGGCCCAAGCATGGTGTAATCAGGGCTGGAAATACAATGTGGCTATGGAGTAAGAGAGGAAGGAACACCTGCAAGAGACGATTTCAAAGAGTGGATGGATTTGGTAATCAGTTTAAGGTAGGGGAAGGAGACCAAAGAAGGAGAGAAGTAAGAGTTGAATGCAGTAATCTTTAGGGAGAAGAAAAAGATCTAGTGAGGAGAATCCAGAAGAGAAGAAAGTTTGAGAATTGATGAAGTGGGAAACAATGTCGGATGCTATAAAGGATAAAGACTTTGGCTCCTGAGGAGACTCAAGAGATTTGTCAACAGGACCTGCGAGAGAAGTTTTAGGAGAATGGTGGGGGCAGGAATGACTATAATCAGTCTTCAAGGGTTTCAGGAATGAGTCATGGAGAAGTATGGGCAGAGAATTAAGTTTAGTTCTTTGAGAATGTTGGTGGTAAAAGGAAAAGAAGAGATTGAGATGATTCATGGCCAACATGATTAATAAAATATTTTCTTTAAGCCCTCCATTCTGTTTGTAGCAAGAGACAAAGAAACTGGTGGAGAGGGAGACACAGAAGAGATGGAGCCTGGCTGATGAGGGAGCAAAGTAAGTAGTGGAGACTCCAGATGGAAGGATGACCCAGGGAAAGGAGGGGACACAGTGGAGGCAGAAGAAGAGAGATTCTACAGTCAAGTTGGGTCCCTGCGGTGGCTCCTTGACTAGAATATCTTCCCTTCTCTCCTTTCTTCCCCTCCCGCCTCTGCACGCACTGGTCCCTGATGTCCAACTGTCTGGCTCCTTCATTCAAAGAAGAAGGGGTTGCCTTATCCCTGGACTTACCCAAAATATGAAAGGGTCTCACTGCAGCCTGAAGCTCCTGTACCTCCAAGCTGAGGGTGATGAGGGTCACAAGGAGGAGGAGGCCTCCCAACTTCATGTTGCTGTTGGAAGTCTTTGGTAAAGTTGCAGCAGGACTGAGAACAGGAATTTCTGCCCTTCCACCCAGTGAGCTGCAATGCAAGGCCAGGGGTGGGAGGGACTAGGGACTCTAGGAGCCTAAGCCCTGCCCAGAAACTGACATTTCTGGAGAAGGCACACCCCACACGGTGTCTACGTGGGGTAATGCCACGTTGTTACCTAAGCAAGACTCTGAGCCAAGGGAACATCCTCCTCTGACAGATGAATAAAACTGCTAAACTAGGAAAACCTTGAATCACTGAGAAAGGATGTGGGGGTGGGCACTAACTTTTATTCTGTACTTTCATTCACTCATTCATTTTTCAACACAAGTAACAAATGTATTCTCTGGGCCGGTCATGTGGTAGGCATGAGGAATATGTCCTTATAGACATTACAATCTAGGAACTGGGTGCTGGCTGACGAGGGAGAAGTCCACGCTTTCACCTCCCCCCTCCCTGCTCTGGGCCTCAGCACCTCTGGTACTGGGGGCAGGGAGAGGCAGGAGGAGAGCTAGCAGGGATCCACCCAGGTCATGCTGGTGATGAGGAAGTGACCTTGGTCTCCTTCTGGCTTGGCTGATTCTCTTTACTGCTGGGCACCTAGGCAGGTGCGGTGGTCTTTGCCTATAGGATACATGTAAGTTTCTGGGGATAGTGTGGCATTTTGTCTTGTCCACCTTCATTTCTGAGAACCCAAGCTCCTGATATACACATTAAGTGCTTCCAGGATGTCTGTCTTCACGCAGTACTGGGGTGGGAGTGGGGCGGTGCTGCAGTAACCAACCAGCTGGGGAGTAAGATTTTATTTCCCCTTTCTTGTAGGCACTTCTCATGTAGATGAGTGCTTTTCTGAATCACACACTCCCCTCAGTTCTTTGGAGGAATATGCCCATTTCCCTCCCCAATGACAGCGGGGCTAGGAGGAGGCATGTATAAAATTTGGCCATGTACATGTGTCCCATAAGATGTCTTACTTCATGTGAAATAAGGATGACTGGATTGGGTGGGAACGGCAAGACCAGTTTGCAGCCTCCTAATATGGCTTTGGGGAGATGGTTGACTTCTCTTTAGAAAGTGAGGGGGCTTGATGTTTCATCAGTGGCCTGGTTCCTAATTCTGGTGCTACTGGAAGAGACTCTCCAGTTATACTTAATTTGTTACAGTCCCTGAAATGCCACCATTTGGAGGTCCTTTGGGCAAACAACTGACCTCACTAACTGCTAATACCCCCAGGTGGGATAAGGGGTACAGTTATAGGTTATTTCCAAAGGAATTTTGCAAACTGCCTTAACTCAATCCTGCCTATCTCAAAGCTGACCTTGGGGTTGGTGTCTGATTTCTATAATCTGGTCAGATTACGGAAATCTTTCTGGTCAGAGCCAGGAAGAAATTTTTGAGATCCTAAACACTGAAAAGTGTACTGTAGTGATATTCTTCATATGTAATTCCAAATGTTCAAAAAAGCTACGTATTTTTTGAAATTGCACAAACTGATAGGCATGTTGAAATTCAGTTTGTTCTTTGTCAATGTCCTCTTTTCACATCTTATTTTGGGTCCCTGTTCTGCTGGAGCCCTCAGCACGTGCTTCGTTGGTCCTTTGGGTTACTCAGGCCTGAGTGGGGCCTTCAGAGCCCTGGCAATGGGCCCCAGCCACTCCCAGCTCCTCCCTTGCTCCTCAGTCCGGGTCCCCAACCACCCAGGCACTCCGGGCTGCTCTATTGCTGCCCCTCGTCAAGGACTTCATGCTTCTCAGCT
>NC_060277.1:79771192-79777755 GCF_021613505.1 Equus quagga | reverse complement strand
ATTCAGAACTCAGCACAATGCCTGGAAGGGAGCAAGCACCCAATAAATATTACTGTTTTCAGGATTAATGATAGTATTTTTTAAAAAGAAAATATTACTTATAACTAAATGCACCAGATTTCAGCCTCAAAGTCACTGCTGTGTGACCTTGGATAAGTCAAGTCCTCTCTACGAATAGGACTCAAGCTTCCTCATGTCTAAGAAGAGTTGTTAGATTAAAACTGCACTGATGTGAGAGCTTTCCCTTCACATGGACATGAGAGAGGATTCTTCTCCTTGAAAGGAAATGAACTCGGTATTATTGAGCTCTTCTTACATGCGCAGAAGGCATCATGGTGAATACAGCGAGTGCAGGAGCAGAGGAGGCCCAGGGCAGGGTGGGGAGTGCAGCTGGAGGGGGATGCTTCGGAAAAGAAGAGGAGAGCCTGGGAGCAGATGCAGAGGTGGCACTGGAGATGTCCCCCTGCACTTCCTCATGTGGAATGTCTTGTGTCCCTGCCCTCCCCACTCCCTTCCCCTTCTTCCCATCTTTGTACACACTGGCCCTCACTTCCTTCTATCTGGCTTTTCCTTCTGAAGTTAACCCACTTTTGCTGGCTGGACTCGCCAATCACTTTGCCAGTTTTGAGGGCAGCCCCTGAGCTCTGTGCTGAGTGGGAAGGGCTGCAAGGAGGAGGAAGCCCCCATGTCATGTTGCTGAGTGGGGTCTCCATTGGTGACAACACAGATGAAAGAGATGGGCTGCGATTCTATCTTCCTCCCACTGAGCTGGGCAGCATGTGGAACCTGGGTCAAGACACGGGGATTTGGCAGCTTAAACCCTGACAGGCAGCAGACCTTTCTGGATGACCTAGGCCTGTGTTTACCATTGAGTAATGATGTAGTTTCAAATAAGTCTCTGAACTGAAGACTGGAGGCCACTGTGAATGACAGGTGCAAAGGGGGTGAGGAGACGGGGGCCTGGTATTTATTGAGCACTTCTGTGTGCCAGATTTTACAACATACAGATACACAAATCTTTTACATATATAGTTTTAAATAATATATTTAATTATATAAATATATTATCTCCACCCTTTTTAAAGATAAAGTCCTCTCAGGGGTCATCTCCACTTCACACTGGAGGAGACAGTAACTCCCCGGGTTACACAGCTTCTTCATTACCCGAGTCTTCCTGACTCCGAATCCATGCTCTCTCCTCCACGTGACACTGTTTATGCCCTTCCCTTCCACACTCTCATTCATAAGATTTCAGATCCAAACGTTAATATTACAGGATTCAGGCCTGTCTAGGAACAGGTACTAGTATCCTCTCTTTTTCTCCCCCCAATCTCCGCAGAACTTTCTAGAATTCCTCTTTCGGTCACACTATCTGAAATGCAAACAAAGAGAGATTCCTTTGGGTAAATAAGTGTCCAGCCATATTCTGATGCGGGGAAAACCCCATACCTGAGTATCATAACATTTTTCCTCCTTCTGCCTTGTGCAGAATCCCTAAGCCTTCCCTAATTATGGTCTCAGAAATGTTGATTCACCTTTTAATTACAAGTTTTGTTGTTTCTTTTGCAAAGCTGTTTGGAAGAACATTCATTTTACAAAGGGTGACTCTGTGGAATGTTGGTCACTAAGGACAGGTCTGTTCAACCTTGGCCACAAGCGGGAAGGCCAGCCTCTATACGAGCGGCAGACTGACTGACCAAACTCGTTTCTTCTTCCTGAGAGCACAGCAGATTACAGGTCCCAGCTTTCCTTGCAGGTACCTATGGCTGTGAGACTGAGTTCTAGGCAATGGAATGTGAGCAGAAGCGCTGTGCACCACTTCTGGGGCGAAGATCCTAACTCTCCTCCCCCACCCCTGCACATTCCTCCATTCTCTTCTTCCTGTCACTAGGCTGAAGCACGTACATAGGCAGATGGTCCTGGAAGCCAAGTGTTGTTGGTGGTGAATACCACGAGATAGAAGGAGGCTGGTCCCCAAATTTCCACTTGGAGGAAAGCTGCCTGCTGTTCAAGAAGACCCATTTTGGATTTTGTACCAGGGAGGAATAAACCTCAATTGAGTTAAGCCAGTGAGATTTAGGGGGTTTATTTTTTGTAGCAGCTAATTCATATAATGTGAACTCTAGTTAGTCAGATCACTTTTGACAAACCAGTTTGATCCCTCTCTCCCATTCACCTACCCCTCCCCATGACTGCTTTCCTAAAGAGAGTGAATACTTTTTGGGAATTCTAATTTCTTGAAGTCAGTATTAATTTTTCCTGAATAATGGTGGTAGTGCAGCTGTTATAGAATAGTATATTTTTTTCTTTTCTTTTTTTGGTTGAGGAAGATTGGCCCTGAGCTAACACCCATGCCAATCTTCCTCTATTTTGTATGTGGGGTACCACCACAGCAAGGCTTGATGAGCGGTGTGTATGTCCACACCTGGGATCTGAACCCACAAACTCTGGGACACCAAAGCCAAGTGTACAAACCCAACCACTATGCCACCGGGGGACCCTGGAATACTACATTCTTATTGATTTAAGGCATGCCAGCCCAGGCTGTAACTCAGATGTAATTTTATTCCTTCTTTACAGGCTGGTGAGGCTCAGGACTTTGGGGTTACAGCACTGTGCATTTGATTGGCACAGGAGAAGAAATGTTTGAGAGCCCTGGGATTTCAGCATGAGACGGAGGTAGTATAGGATAGGAAAAAGAACGAGTTTTGGAGCCCTGAAAATCTGGATTTAAATGCGGGTTCTACTACATACTGGCAATGTGATCTTGACAATTAATCTCTCCAGGTTTCTTCACCAAGAGTTAGAGGCTGAGAATGCTCAACTCCTGGGCTGTTGTAAGGGTGAGGAAATAATGCAAGGAGAGTGTCTAACACCTAGTGACATATCAGATAAATACTTTCCTTCTCCTTCCGATGTGTTCCTTACCGTCAGTTAGCTTTTAAACACCCAAAAGCCAAAAGCTATTGTTTATAACCTCTATGGAGCACTGGTACTATGAATAGAACCACAATTTAGTTGTCATTACCTTGGGCATTGTTCTCCAGACCAGAGACCCAACTGGGCCCTCACCCACTTTACTAGCTCTTGAGATCATTAGTGTTGGGGTGTCCTAGTGTTTCCTTCCTTGTGCCTTGCTCAGAAGGTTCCTGTATGAGGCGAGTTTCAGTCTACATGAGTGGTATTAGCCAAGTTCCAGTGTGGGGTAGACCAGAGGAAGCTTGACTGGAGTGCTGGAGTGAGGGCAGGTGGCGGTTGGAGCCAATCACAGGGAAGAGGGAGGTGTGCTCCCTGAGGAGAGAATGGGTTTAGGGGTGAGGAAGTGGAGAAATAAGTATGCATCTGGGATTTCAGCTGTGGAGTGGATGGTAGCTGGATTGAAGCATGGAGTCAAGGCATAGTTGTATAACAATTGTGGACTGAACCAGGAGCAAGGGAGACATCTATGATACTGGAGGTACTAATTAGGGAAGTGAAGTCTTCGATTAGATAAGAAACATCCAAAATGTAAGTGGAGGGGTGGACTTAAATAGGAGGAGGGATCGTTTTTTCCGTTATTACAGCGGATAAAGTAGAGTCAATGGGTACAAATAGATGGGGATAGAATAGGAGGGAATTTTTTCAAACTTGCAACTATTTTCTCAGTGAAGGATGTGATGGGATAGCCAGCGCAACCCGCATGATGGAGGTTGGAGCGAGAGGCAGATGAGATGGAGACTTGAGGAAAGAGAAGAAGAATGAAAGAATCATCTTGTAAGGTAGGAAGTGAATTTTTTAGGGAAATGTTAGATTTGGTGAGATTTCCAAGCAGTATTGAGTGCCTGGGCTGGTCTTTGAATGGAGAAGGATGAAATGGGTGGGGTGGAGCCATGTTACCCCTGCCAACCCCTGTTGAATCAGCCAACCTCAGACGCATGAGTGAGTCCAGCTCAGATCAGCAGAGTTGCCCAGTTGAGCCCAGCCTAGATCCATTGACCCCCTAGCCAAATCACAGATCTGGGAGACCAATTGTTATTTTAGGTCAAAGAATTTTGGGGTAGCTTGTTATCCATTGTTATTGTCACTATAAATATCTGGTACAGGGAGTAAGGATAAGGGAAACAGAGAGGATATGAGGGGTGATGGATAATGGAAACATTCAGGTTCCATGGGTTGAGGTTAAATGCTTGTTGGAGGTGGAGATACTAATGTAAGTGAGCTGAAATCTTACATAGAAATAATGACTCAGGTTGGCTAATGCCACAGAAATAATTTTATTCAGAAAAAGGATAATTTTGGAAGCAGTAACCCTGTGATTCCTCAAACAATTGCCAGAACTGAATGCTCAAGTTATTTTAGATCCTCATCATGTGGTACTGGAGTTCTAGGAATAGAGAGCAGCCAGGAAATGTAGTAGGAAAGCCCACTCTCCTCCAAGGTATTAGAATAAAGATGACATTTGGGAGTGGTCACTGAAGGAGGCTAAGGTTCCTTGATCATCCAGACGGTAAGGAAGTCTTCCTCCTACAACACAAAGGTAATCATGACACTTTCCAGAAATTCCTGCTACCAACAAGCTTCTGTGCTGCAAAGGCTGGCAGGGACCCATGCTTCCCGTAAGCAGCTGTCTATCTCATACTCACGTTTTAAACAGCGATTTGGCAGGAGTGGCCACAACCATTACTGCAGCATTTTTGTCCCCTGGGACAAGACCCATCTCCGCTACACAGTTCAGCACAAACTCCAGCACTTCCTTCAGGCAGCTGTGGACAGCTTCTGGGTCTTGATCCAACTGAAAAAGCAATCAGTCTTTTTAGAACTCAGACTGGCTCTGTAGAGCGAGTGGGACCCGGTGTTGAGAGAGAGAGGGCTGAAGTGCCTTGGTCCCTGGTGGACCTTTAGCCTCTTCCTTTCTTGACACCCCCAATCTTCTCCCTCTCAATCGTCAAGGCACAATGTATTGTTTTGTCTGCGGGAAAATGTATGGATGGCCAGCAGCGGCTGCATCCTGGGAGAAGAGGAGATCACATACATTGCTGTTAACTCCTTTCTTTTCATTTCTTCTGGGCCTAGATAATTAAATCCCAGATCACAAAGAGAGGCAGCCTCCCGCCAATTCTATGTGCCTTCAGGTGCCAATTAACAGAGTTCCATAGCCTGCCCCTGCTCCCTGCCTGAATGAGAACCCCAATTATGTAGTTTTCCTCCCCATACTTAACTTCCAAACCCTGTTCCCTGTCCAGAGAGAATGCCCATTATAAGTTCTTGGTTTTCCTTCTAGAGATAGTCTATCTGTCTATCTATCTATCTATTTATCATCTATCTATCTGTCATTTATGTGTATGCATATTTTGATAATATTCTGAAAATATTTTAAATTCATGTTTAGATAAATGTCAATACCATTTGGAATGTATATTTGGCCTGTTACATAATTGGTTAAATTGAAGATACAAATTTGGTCTGTTTTTTGATCTTTCCATTGTGTAACTCTTTATATTTATTTCTGTTCTTTGCTTTATCATATGGCATGTAATTTTATACTAGTTGCAGAAATGGGCCATTAAAAATTTGCGATTCCTGGCATCACAATGAGTCCTTGTTGATAGGCATGCATAGTTACCTGAAACACAGGCCTATTCACCAGTAATTTACCTTCAATCATCATTGTTTTTATGTCTTTTCTCTGATACGCTTTTGGTAGAACACAATTTGGCAGTGAGGAAGCAAACATTGTAATCGATTCTGCATCATTTTGGCAGAGTTGCAACAATATTGTTCCATACCCTGATCCAGTAGAGATATTAGATGAATTTCTGTATTGTACTTGCTTTTAGAATTTCTTCCTCTGTTTTTACTCTGAGTCTCTATTTCCTACCAACTTGTAACATCATGACATTGATCGGTGCAAGTAAGGTATTTCATACCATCTGGTTTAGTAGCATTAGTGCTGTCAGCATTAGTATTCAGTCTAAAGAGATACCGTTATGTCAAGAGCTCTCTGCCTCAGCTTGTCTTGTTTTGCAGAACCTGCCTGGCCCCCAGGCCCAGGTTCCCTCCGCAGTCCCATACGGTGAAGCAGACACTGACATGAAGAGCACATCTCCAAATTTCAAGGAGTCACTCCTGACCTGAGTGGAGGCTCCCCAGGTTCCCAGAGCCTCAAAATTAGTCTTTGAGCATCAGTGAAGTAGGTCCAAGAAGCTGGTTAAGACCCTACAGGGACTTCTGGGGAAACGTATATAGAGCTCTGGATGAAGGTGTGCTGTGCTTCAGTTGGCTACTCAGCTACTATCAGGAGATTCTCTACCTGATTCTGACCCTGGAGGTCTCTGGGCCTTTGTTTCCTCATATGTAAAATGGAGCCCTTTTATCCAGGAGGGGAAATGACGTTTATTCTCCAGTGTCAACTCCAATCCATAGAGATGGCTGTCTGATGCTGTGTTGAGAAGGCTGGGAAGCCTTGTCCAGGCTCCAAGAGAAAGAGTGCTAGGATTGATTAGCAATGTCTGAGAGTGTAAGAAGGGGGCCTGGTGGGATGTCTGCAATGTACTTGCTGACCTTGGACAAAATCAGTATGATCC